>NW_024720672.1:137500-187500 GCF_018991925.1 Homarus americanus
GTCTTTTTCAATTCTCTTTCATTGCCTTTCTTTTTTATTGCCTTTCGGTGATACAGGTAATTAGTTCTCTCTCTCTCTCACCTCCATTCTCCTCTCTTCTCCTTCTCATTCCTCCACAAAAACCTTTCGGACTAAAAAAAAAAAAAATCACGTACAATTGACCAATCACAGACGACTTTACCCAACGTGCATCACCGTAAGGCACTCTATGATTGGCTCCCGCTGTCGAGACCTGAAAATCGAGCTTTTCATTGGCTGTCAGAGGGTGTTAGCGAAACGAAGTGATAGATAACGCACAACATTGGAGAGTTATCCGTTAGTTTGTCCGTACGAAGTGGAGGAAGTTTTACGATGCCTTCAACTTACGATAGAACTGAATATCGTCTGTGTTGCTATTATTATCGTTAGTATTATATCATTATTGTTAATAGTATCATTTTTATTGCTATTATTGATATTATTATTATTACTATTAGTCATATTTTATCGATACCTCACGTCATCTTCTTGGAGAAAATCATTAGTTACTGTACAAAGTTATATGAGTCCCCCCCCCCCCTGGTGCTAAAGAAAACGGGAGTGTCAACAACAGGACCGAGACCAATTTCGGTGGAATTTTTTTGCTCCCACACTGCAGGGTGTCGTGGGGGGGAAG
Organism: Homarus americanus; assembly: GCF_018991925.1. Classification (NCBI taxonomy): domain Eukaryota; kingdom Metazoa; phylum Arthropoda; class Malacostraca; order Decapoda; family Nephropidae; genus Homarus; species Homarus americanus. Next base: position 138,156 of record NW_024720672.1, read on the forward strand.
GGGGGGGGGAGGTGTGGGAGGAGGGGGGGATAAATTGATTAACTTTCGGTTCCAGTTACACTCAGGTCAAACAAGGTCACCGACACACCTGTAATATTAACCTGAGGCCAAACTTTTATTAATTTTTATATCATTATTTTTTGTAGTTGATTGTTGTTATCGTTATTGTTTTTGTTTTTTATAATTTAATTTATTATTAGTTATTTTTTTTAGCTTCGTGTTTTTATTATTATGTTTGCTTAATAATAATAATAATAATAATAATAATAACTTAAGTGGTGACAAATAAAATAAATAAATATAACTAAATAAGTGATGAATGGAAGAGAGAAAAGTGTTATTCATCTTCTGAGTATAAACAAGTACTGAGTCAAGAGTCACTAACTAACACAACACACTATAGCAAACACTCTTAAGTAAAGTAAACAACATTGTCTGGGGATGATAGTGATGCAACAGGGTCGTTAAAACTCAATTGTCTACACTCTCTCACGGTGTATTGGCCCGTAATGACCTCGTCTCTAGTGTTGGAGGGAGGGTCAATATTTACCTTATTTAGTGAAATATCTCAAGTGGGTAATATTTAATAATGGAATATTTTGTTTTGTTTTACTCTCTAGATGTTTTTGTGTTCATGAAATGTTTAAGGATTTTGTGCATTGATTATTATTGTACAGAATTATATTACTTTCACAATATTTATTATGGAATATTTGAATATTTGTATTATTAAAGATCTCATAATATACTCTTTTAATACTGTATATAGATATCATAATACTGTACACACTTATCATAATACTGTAAAGACATATTCATAAACTCTGTAAATATCTAAAAAAAAATAAATAGCTACTGTAAAGTCAAGCGTTGGATCCATTTTTAATTAAAAGTCGTTCCATGTCAAATAACTAATTATGAAATACCTGAATATTTTGTAATTTCTAATGTTGATAATACAATACACGGCTTGTTGACTCTGCAGTGCCTAATGATACTAAATTACTAGTGAAAATATCTGAATACCTAACTTGTAGAATATTTTACCCAGTATTTAAATGACTACTTATTATAAAAGGTAACATATGAAAAGGTTTAAATTATGTAATATCTCAACTATCGGATATTTAATTAAATATTCCAATATATATTCATGATAAATATCTTCTTCTATAAACGATTAATTTGGAAATTAACTAAAAGGGCGAGATTCTCATAGTATAATTATTTATGTATGTTAGTTATATTTCTAAAGAGTATGTTTGTGGCTTATACAAGATTTTAACAAAGTATTTACTGATTTTAATACCTGAAGAATAATAAAAACGATAATAATTGCAATAACAATAATAACAACAATAATAATAACAATATTAACTGCAATATCAACAACAATAACAACAACAATAATAACAACTACAATAATAACAAAAATAACAACAATAACAGCAACAATAACAACAATAACAACAACAACATCAACAATAACAACAACAACAACAATAGCAGCAACAATAACAATCAACAACAATAACAACAACAAAAATAACAACAAAAATAACAACAATAACAACAACAATATCAACAACAACAGCAACAATAGCAGCAACAATAACAACAACAACAAAAATAACAACAACACCAAAAATAACAACAATAACAACAACAAAGGAAGGTGATATCCCGAGCGCCGAAATTTAATACCTGGTGTAATGGTTTTAATAATGGCTGCCGTGTTGGACAATATGTGGCCTCAAAAACCACACGTTTGGAGGCACGACCGTCCAGGTGATGTTAAGGCAGAGTTTTAATAAGAGCAAGTGGTGTGGTTGTGGTGTGGTTGTGTGGTGGTGTGGTATGTAATGGTGTGGTATGTAATGGTGTGGTATGTAATGGTGTGGTGGTGTAGTGGTTGTGTTGGTCTGGTGTGTGGTGGTGTAGTGTATGGTGGTACAGTGTGTGGTGGTACAGTGTGTGTTGATGTAGTGTATGGTGGTACAGTGTGTGGTGGTACAGTGTGTGTTGATGTAGTGTGTGGTGGTGTAGTGTATGGTGGTACAGTGTGTGGTGGTATAGTGTGTGTGGTGATGTGGTGGAGCAAGGTTGTAGTGTAGTGTACTTCCTATAACCCCCGACAATATTGACCGGAATTAATAGCTATTGAGTTATTAAGGTGGGAATTACAGACACACACACACACACACACACACACACACACTTTTCTGATAAACACTGTGTATAAATAAGTCATGGTCTGTCTGTCTGTCTGTCTGTCTGTCTGTCTGTCTGTCATAATGTTGATTGAGCTGTTAAATTCTTGAACTAACAGAGTATAATATATTAACCTATTGATGAATATATTTTAACCTCCTAACGATAACACCTTGAGTACGATGTCAACCTCCTGAGTATGATGAATTAACCTCTTGAGTACGATGATTTATTCCCTTGAGTACGACGATATTGTACTCAAGAAGGTTAAGTCAAGGTACTCAAGGGGTCAAGCGTGGGTTTTATGATCGTATAAATGAAGATGAAACTTCCATTTTTTTTGTGTGTTCATGAGGAAGGGGTGGGAGAAGGGGAGAGGGGAGGGAGGAATGGGAGGGGGGGAGGCTATTACATTCTCACCCACTTGTTGATTTTCTTAGATCCGGATATACAAGGTCACCGAAAATTGCGTTGAAATGAACGTGTCCAGGTGAGATAGAGCTTCAACGCACAGGTAATTTTGATGTTATTTCAGATGTTACCTATATACTACACGAACGAGCTAAATACAGCGTTAAAGGAAAATCAACGTAGGAACTTTTGAAATTTTTCTATATGGTCCACCCACGTGTTTAATTATAATGAAAGACACTGAAGGTTGGAAGCAAGGTTGATTTAGTGTGTCTTGTGTGTCGTGTGAATCGTGTTACCTGCAAATAACGAACTACATTAAAGGACAAATGTGATGGTTTATACGGAGTAACGCCTTCTAATTATGTAACACGCTTTACTTAGGATATTGCAAATTATCTGAAGGAGTTGCAAAGAAGGTGGAGGACAGGTCGTTGACTCGTGTGCCGTCGTGTAGTGTGTTGAGTGAGTGGTGGTCTGACTGTGGTTACTTTTTATAGTTTTACTGGGACGGCAGAGGTGAGTTAGTAATGATTTCTTAACCAATACTGAGATGTTCATGAGCGATTCTAAGGAAGGTCAAGTGATGTGTTTGTTTAGTAATATTTAAGTATTTTATTTTAAAGGTAGACTTGGTAATGAATTTAAATGAAAACCTTTAAACGCATTTTTTTTTTAGAGTTATCATTAAAATCAATCACCACGAATTAGAATTTTATGTATTAGTAAAAAAAAATTACTAAAAACAATTTGATATATCTAAATAATATTAAAAAATAACCTGTAGAAACTTAAACTGGTCCCAAAATATAATGCAATATCATATTAGGTCGGTTCTCTCCTTAAAATAGTTTAAGATTCTGACTGGAATGTTTTGCTTTAGGGTAAACTTAAAAACAAAACCCTTAACTCAACCCAATAAACCCCTTAACATCATTATGAAAACCCCCTTACCTTACCTCACGACCCTCTTAAAGAATGTACTCAACCTCTTACCGAACCCCAGAGACTCCTCGTGTAAGTAGAAATATCCTTACCTTTCCCCGCCCACCCCATTAGGTCGTAAATGTCTCGACCAAATAAATAAAAGCATATTAACACACACACACACACACACACATGGGGGGCAATATTTGTGGTTATAATCCTCATTTATTCTTAACAAACCTCACTTATAAAAATGTGAAAGATTATGCATTTATTCTGTGAGTATTTTTCACTTACAGGAGCACGTGTATTTTATATTTATTCAAGGCTTTAGGCGGACGGTTATTGCTTCTCGTTCGTAAGTTAATTCTTCTGTTTGATAAATCTAAAGGTATTTCGTTCTGTTGGCTCTTCTCTCGCTCTTTCTCTCTCTCTCTCTCTCTCTCTCTCTCTCTCTCTCTCTCTCTCTCTCTCTCTCTCTCTCTCGCTCTCGTGTTTACAACTTGTCCTGGTTATCTTCCTTCTGCTAATAAATGACATAATTACAACAAACTCCCGTGCTTAGTACCCCCCAAGACCCACCTTCCCAAGACCCACCTTCCCTCAAGACCCACCTTCCCTCAAGACCCACCTTCCCCAAGACCCACCTTCCTCAAGACCCACCTTCCCCCAAGACCCACCTTCCTCAAGACCCACCTTCCTCAAGACCCACCTTCCCTCAAGACCCTTCCCCCAAAGACCCACCTTCCTCAAGACCCACCTTCCCTCAAGACCACCTTCCCTCAAGACCCACCTTCCCTCAAGACCCACCTTCCCTCAAAACCCACCTTCCTCAAGACCACCTTCCCTCAAGACCACCTTCCCAAGACCACCTCCTCAAGACCCACCTTCCCCAGACCCACCTTCCCTCAAGACCCACCTTCCTCAAGACCCACCTTCCCCAAGACCACCTTCCTCAGGACCCACCTTCCCTCAAGACCCACCTTCCTCAAGACCACCTTCCCTCAAGACCACCTTCCTCCAAGACCCACCTTCCCAAGACCCACCTTCCCTCAAGACCCACCTTCCCCCAAGACCCACCTTCCCTCAAGACTCACCTTCCCCAGACCCCACCTTCCTCAAGACCCACTTCCTCAAGACCCACCTTCCTCAAGACCCACCTTCCTCAGGAACCACCTTCCTCAAGACCCACCTTCCCTCAAGACCCACCTTCCCAAGACCCCCCCCCCTCAACCACCTTCCTCAGACCCACCTTCCCCAGACCACCTTCCCCAGACCCACCTTCCCTCAAGACCCCTCCTCAAGACCCACCTTCCTCAGACCCCCCCTCAAGACCCCCCCCCAAAACCACCTTCCTCAAGACCCACCTCCCAGCCCCCAAGACCCACCTTCCCTCAAGACCCACCTTCCCCAAGACCCACCTTCCCTCAAGACCCACCTTCCCTCAAGACCCACCTTCCCCCAAGACCCACCTTCCTCCAAGACCCACCTTCCCTCAAGACCCCACCTTCCTCAAGACCCACCTTCCTCAAGACCCACCTTCCTCAAGACCCACCTTCCCCCAAGACCACCTTCCTCAGACCCACCTTCCCCAAGACCCACCTTCCCTCAAGACTCCACCTTCCCCAAGACCCACCTTCCCTCAAGACCCACCTTCCCCCAAGACCCACCTTCCCTCAGAACCCACCTTCCCTCAAGACCCACCTTCCCTCAAGACCCACCTTCCTCAAGACCCACCTTCCCCAAGACCCACCTTCCCTCAAGACCACCTTCCTCAAGACCCACCTTCCCTCAAGACCCACCTTCCCTCAAGACCCACCTTCCCTCAAGACCCACCTTCCCTCAAGACCCACCCTTCCTCAAGACCCACCTTCCCCAAGACCCACCTTCCCTCAAGACCCACCTTCCCTCAAGACCCACCTTCCCTCAAGACCCACCTTCCTCAAAGCCCACCTTCCCCCAAGACCCACCTTCCTCAAGACCCACCTTCCTCAAGACCCACCTTCCCCAAGACCCACCTTCCTCAGACCACTTCCCTCAAGACCCACCTTCCCTCAAGACCCACCTTCCCCCAAGACCCACCTTCTCCCAAGACCCACCTTCCCTCAAGACCCACCTTCCCTCAGACCCACCTTCCCTCAAGACCCACCTTCCCCAAGACCCACCTTCCCTCAAGACCCACCTTCCCCCAAGACCCACCTTCCCCCAAGACTTAATGCCCCGTCAGTTGAGGAGCTCGTCTGGGGTCCATCTGGTTCAGGACGTCTCTGTGAAGCTTCGATCTCCATGTATCCGAACCCTGACTTTGGAAGACTTGGTTCAACTTTTTGGGGTTTTCTGTCTTTAAATTTTTGAGGAGGATGGTTTAAGTCTTGAGGATGGTTTAAACATTTGAGGATGATGGTTTAATCCTTTGAGGACTTAGGAAGAAGAGTGAGATATCCTTAGCAATTTAGAAGACTCTGTTACTGTAGCTGCTGGTTAGGTTAGGCTAGGTTAGGTTGTTTTCTTTTCGGTTCAGTTTTTACTCCTATAATAACTGACACTATTTGGTTGACAGATCACCAAGGCTGTTCTTGGTTGAGACTGATGTGGTAGCGAGTTGTTTTGTTACATTTTTATTCAATTTGATAACATATTGAGAAAATCAGTACAGGTGTCGGTTGACGAGTAGAAAAAAAAGGTTATTTCGGGATTTTGACAACTCGGGTGTAACAGAAACTTACAAAGTCTACATTATAAATATTTTTTTTTTTTACGATTTTTTTGAAATATTATAGAAAATTTCGTTGATGATTTCCCTCCCCAAAATATATAAATATCTTTCCTCCTTTACAGTTTCATTAAGAAAGTATGTTGAGATCAAAGACTGCTTTAATTAAACCATACAGGTGACCCTCTATAAAACTGGTGAGGTTTATATTTCCAGTTTTACCTCACCAACATATTTTTTTTTTTACCCACCAATATTTTTTTTTCTGGAACATATTTTTTTTTCCGATGTGTTTTTCTTAAATAAATAAATGAGGCTCCTTTGAAAACTGTAGCCTCTTGAGTGATGTGTTTTACCAGGTGAAATGTGATTATTTGTCGCCTCAAATAGAAAACAAACAACAAAATAAAATTGTGAAATACGGTTTTAAGGGGTGAGATGGTCCATATGTGATCATCTCTTACTACAAATAAACGTCGTGATTTCAAAGTTATTGACAAGAAATTTTATACTGAAAATAATTAAGAAACGGATGAAAAATAAACTACAGTGGTTACAATTAATGATAGACGAATATTAAAGGAAAATATAGTGATTTCTAGTCCATTAAACTGCTAGTAGGAGGCCTCAGTGCTTCCTAAACTGCCTGACTTAAATACGCGAGTGAGGTGATATTTTGAATAGAATCTTGCACAATTAACTAGCCAAATACTTCACACGGGAACTTTAGTGACAGCAAGTTTGTGAGCAGGACTACCACCATCACCAATACTACTACAACAACTACTACTACTACCAGCACTACCAGCACAGCTACCACCACTACCAGAAACATGGAGGCGGAAACGGGCACTATCAGAACTTAATCTGTACCACAATCGCCCTCTGCGCAACAGACGTCACACCCTCGCTTTAGTCCGGTAAGTGTTCGCCTCCTGTCTTGCTCCTAGGACTACTTTACTAACCTAACCAACAACCTAACCTAACCTAATATAACCTAACCTAACCTAACCTAACCTAACCTAACCTAATATAACCTAACCTTAAATTTACCAAACCTGACTTCATCTAAATAAACCTAACCTAACCCTAAGTAAAAACTAATTTAAATTAACCTAACCTACGTTGACCTAATCTATCCCTAACCACACCAAACTTACTGTAACTTAATCCAGAGTAATCTAATTGCCTAAACTCTACGAAATCTAACGGGGGGAGAGGTGTAGGGGCGGAGCTTCATAGCCTAGTACTGTCAGTTTAAAATATCCCGACTATAGTTCGCTAGTTGCTACCATACTGATAAAGCATTGGGATATATTTACGGCATCCTTAGTACGTGTTATTATCTGTTTCTTTATTATCCATTTGTTTTTTATTAATGTCTAAAGGTACCATTAAAGTCACACTGGCACTCTCTACCTTAATAACCTGATACGTTCCCTTAGCGTCAGTTTGTGGAGTTAGTAAACGTATTTGGTGTTGCTTTTGTGGTGTACAGCGAAATATAATTGGGTAAAGATTGTAATTTGATGTTGCTGTGTATTCGTGTGTCCTAATTGACTTCAAGTAGTTAATTATATTGCTACATCTTTAGTTGAGAGGAGTATTCATGCTACGGGCTGGAGAATGTGAACCTTAAGCACCAGCGGGTTAAAAATTTTTCCCTGGAGACGCGAGAGTGAAAATAGCCTCAAGTGTCACTCGAGATAAAAATTCACTATTGGCATAAGAGATTTTGCCTGTGTATTTTTCATTAATTCTGAGTTTTGTCAATGTTAGTATTTCTCCAAAATTCTCGGAGGGGAGTGGGAGTTTTAGCCTCGTGCTCTCTCATAATTCTCAGTTGTAGAATTTGGGCGGCGTTTCATACAAAATTTCACCTTTTGTTGACTTTGCTGATGTATGTTTTCAGTTTAAGGTATTTTTTCAATGTCTTGGTCTTCCTCGTTGATGACATGTTTACGATAGTTTAAACTAGCGTAAAATGACCCATTAAGCCCTCTGTTTTGTGTTTTCATTCGTCATATCTTCCTTGCTCTTCGCTTAATCCATAAGAATTGGTCACACTGGCTTTAATTTTTAATTTTACGTAACTACAGTTTACAGTTTATGCATTCCAATTTATTAGATCATATAAGTGTAGAGTGTATATTAACTCTGAGGCATACGGTGTCCTGAACTACAATACCATTTACATTTTCATCGACGAATTTAAAGTTCCCGTGGCCCAGGTTAAAGTTGCCAGACGTCACTATTTAATGTGACCAGCGACGAGAACGGAGGAGTTTTGCCCAAAGACTATACACGAAAGAGAGGAAAGCTCGTACGAAAGCTATTGAATTAACCGTGCGCCGAAAAACCGGAATCAGCGCCATCTATCGGCAAGACCCCAAATAAAATCTAGCTCCGAAGAGGGGGAGGGGGGGTCAATCTCAAACTCCACCTCTGCTTTTTGTGTTATTCTTCATATCCTACTCAGTGCAGTGCGCCATGTTAGGGTGCCAAACGGGGAATAAGTAAAGTCCGCGTCCATAGTCCATTTATTGGCGAAGATGACAGGGGAGGGGCAGACATGTCCTTACAGCGAGACGTCTGAGCCGGAAGTTCCCGGAACTGACCTCCGAGTCCGTTAGGGCGATACAGTTTTGCCAAACCAACACACCCCCAACATTCATATATTGTGTTGATTATGCATTATAAATACACTCAACTGTTCCTGTCGAGAATCGACGAAATATAAAAGTAGGATGAATTTCTTTGGATTTTCCGCACAGGAAACACGGGTGAGGCGTGGCTGCTGTATACACAAACTTGGCGCCACCCAAGTTGACGTATTCGGTAAACAAACAGACGATGTTCTCACCGATACCAACGCCATCTGCCTCAGAGGCCCTCACTACATGCACACCCAAAAGCTCGAGCTTTCTATCTTTCGTATAGTCTTTGGTTTTACCATATTCTTGTCCCTGATTTTCTGTTCATTATTTTTTAAGTGATGGCTGGGGTTGGAGGGGCTAGCCATTTTCCTTTATTTTTTTTTCAACGTGCGATTCTTGTGGCGTCTGCCTCCGTAACACCCGTGCAATTACTTATGTTACTGTAGTGTGATTGCAAATATAAGTCCATAACATTGACAGTGAGAGTAAAGTGACTGGCTGACAATCATAGTGTTGTGAGGAGCCATTGACACGAGGACCATCACCACCTTCTTGCTGACTGGTGGTGACGTGTCTACTGAAGGTGCCGTCAACTCCGTCAATTATGGTAACAAAGTGAATATTAGGGTTTGGGTATTCAACATGAAAGGTAAGAATGCCATTTTTTTGGTAAAATATCAGAAGAGCGGGTATTTGTTAACTTTGTCCTATATTTCTTTACGATACGTCTGGCAACATATGTGAAATCTATAAATTATAAGACAATTTTCTTCTATGATATTTCCGTTGTAAATGCATAATTTAGGTTAGGTTAGGATGCATATTTTGGTGATCAAAAATTTTTTCCTATGTGTTTTGCTGTGTTTTGAATGAATTTGACCTTCAAAACTGCCGCAAATCACTCGTTTTCAGTTTCCCACCCAAAACCCAGTTCCACAGGGGTCCCCAATATTGTTGGGGGTATGGGGGATCATAACTCAAAAGTGTTGATTTGCGACAGTTTTGAAGGCCAAATTCATTCAAAACACAGCAAAACACAGGAAAAACATATTTTGAATCGCTAGAAGATTATAGGACTAAAAGTAACATTTACCAAGAGCGTTGTTGGCGTATCATAGTTCTTCAAAATTTGGTTATAGTTTGAAGATAGTGTCTTATATACCTGCCAGTGTGCTTACCACTGTACTCATCCTACCTTACACCTATTAGTAACGTTGGACCATTCACAGCTGGGTGAACTGAGGGTGTCCTGGGTCCGAACCAGCGATCTTTAGAGTAGAATGGTTGTACACTCAACACCGCCTGGCAATAGCGTATAGATATAATTACTTAACTGATAAGGTCGACTACTTAGGTGTCGAAGATTGAATATTCCATATTATATAATACATCGAGTTTGTAATAAAGGCGAACTGTCCCAGAACGTTGCTTATGTGATCAGAATTGTGTTTTTAAGTAAAATCGAAAAATATAAATTTCAGAAAAGGCGAATAAATTGTTTTTTGCTCGACGTATTATAAAATTGCGATTCTTTCTTATTTGGCGCCCGAAACGTGTTAATTAGAAGGTAATAAAGAGCCATAACAACATAACTTCAGATATATTAGATGGTTGGACCAATCAACTATTACCGATAATTCTTTGAGGAGTCTTAATGTGTAGTATCGAAGTTTGTCAGTGCTCAGTAGTCCATTCCTGCTAAAATCAGGCTTAGTTTAGGAATTGTGTAATTTTATGTCTTGAGTGTTTTGAACTTGTCCTTTCATAGGTAAAATGTGAGTAATGGGGACAGTAAATCACGTCTTGATAAATCAGTTGAGAAGTTTGATCAATATTTTAGCAGGGTGACTCAGGCACGAACTACCGATCTACAAGTGGCCGTAAACTCGTTACAAATTACCTAAAATAATTTTTTTGTTTTATTGTCTGAAATCCTCTTTGTATTGGTGCCTGTATTGCCGTGCCATCAAGGTGTTACTGATTGTATCTTTGTGCCTAAGTGTCGCGTGAGCCTTGACACCCTCACCCGCCAAGCTCCCAGGCGGTGTTCGATCTGCTCAAGCCACCTGGCCGATGACACAGAAGTGATTTCGTTTAATAGACTCGAGCCCTTAATAAAACTTGTACCACACTGTAAATGAAAAATATCCAAAGTTACAAAATACAATATTGATGTAATTACTCAAAAATATTCCTGTATAATATTTTAGGGAGTTCATGTCAAGAATTTTGTCAGCGTAGTAAGTCAAGAAATTTTACTGTGAATAAGTTTAAACAATGTTTTGTAAGAGTCGACTTTAAACAAGGCTTTAAAGCTTATGTAATTAAAAAAGATATAAATTATTGGAAGTAAAATGAAAGATTAAAATATTTCTAAATCAGATTGTGAATTAGCAACGCTGAACGACTTCTCACTATATAACCACGTTTGAAGGATATGGTGTTTAGGGGGTGTTTGAGGTGTGTGTTTGAGGATATGGTGTTTGAAGGGTGTGGTGTTTGAAGGTGTGGTGTTTGAAGGTGTGGTGTTTGAAGGGTGTGGTGTTTGAGGTGTGGTGTTTGAAGGGTGTGTGTTTGAAGGATGTGGTGTTTGAAGGGTGTGGTGTTTGAAGGGTGTGGTGTTTGAAGGGTGTGGTGTTTGAAGGTGTGGTGTTTGAGGTGTGGTGTTTGAAGGGTGTGGTGTTTGAAGGATATGGTGTTTGAAGGGTGTGGTGTTTGAAGGGTGTGGTGTTTGAAGGGTGTGGTGTTTGAAGGGTGTGGTGTTTGTAGGGTGTGGTGTTTGAAGGCTGTGGTGTTTGAAGGGTGTGGTGTTTGAAGAGTGTGGTGTTTGGAGGGTGTGGTGTTTGGAGGATGTGGTGTTTGGAGGATGTGGTGTTTGGAGGATGTGGTATTTGGAGAGTATAGTGTTTGGAGGACATGGAGCGATCGGGGATGACTGATCACTACACATTAAGGATTTGAAAAGTTTAAACTCTTTAGAATGTGACCCCTCTCCTAGTTAAAAGGTTGGTCAATTTAGCCTCCTTAATCCCCTGAGGCGTCACACCGCTGGCATATAAAGACCAGAAGATTTGTATGGCTTATCAGGTTGTAGAGGTGTTGAAAGACCACAGGGGTGAGGTCTTTATAAGGGTGTTTGGACGGTTAAGGTTCTACAAGGCTTGGTAGGTTAGGTTAGGTTGGGTTGGGTTTGGTTGGGATGGTTTTGGTTGGGTTGGGTTCTTTGGTTGGGTTTGGGTTGGGTTGGTTGGGTGGTTTGGTTGGGTTGGGTTGGGTTGGGTGGTTTGGTTTGGTTTGGTTAGGTTGGGTTGGGTTAGGTTAGGTTAGGTTAGGTTAGGTTAGGTTATAGGAAAGAATGACGCCATGTAGGGAGATCACCAAGGTCGTGTGGTGTGGTAGAGAAGCTTCTGGGTCGCTGAGTGATTTTAAATTTTAAGAAAACAAATAGAATTAAAGTTTTTTTTTCGTCTACAGAAAGTTGATGGTATGAAATATTCAACAGCGGTTTCCGAAGTTATGTAAAGTAAATACTAGAGAATTTATTAACGTGGGCGATGTTGATGTGACTGTTGGTTACCCCTTAACACAGCTGGTCTGAATCTGTTGGTTTATGTGATGAAGGAATCAGCTTAACCAGGTAATTAAATGGATACCTGGAGAGAAGCACCGTAGTTGTGTTGTTATTCTGGCATAATACTGAACTCTGGGACATCATTACTATTATTTGGGGCAAACCTTCAGAAATGGTCGGCCCATAAAGCTCTCCTCTCATCAGTTAACTCATTTACGGATTAGCTGATTGATGATCCGACTCGTTTGTTGCTGCCGAGCCGTGAAGTTATTGATCAGACTCACCCAACTCCTTCATCTGACCTTGAACCAAATGATGAATGATAGATTATAACAAGAGGTCATAGAGCCACTCTGTGTTGACCACCGAGGAGTGTTTATTTTGTCTCGTGTATAAAAAAAAAAAGTTTTATCCGGATTTTTTGTTTCCGAAAAGTGAGCCAAATATTCTTGTCAAGTTTTAATGTCTAGTTAAGGTCGTCGTGTGAATGTTTTATGTACATGACTAACACACTCCACACACACTCCACACACCGTCACTGTGGAGTAATAGAAGTATACATTTAAAACTGAGAATGTAATTGTGTCCCCCTTCCTGAAGTACAACAGATGACATATTGGACCATGATGAAAAATATAAATAACAATAATGAAACATGAAACACGAACTGTGATTAATTGAATACATTATATAAATTGAGTGCACTTTGTTTATTCAGATAGTTAAGTTATGACGTAGGTGATTGTTTGGGCAGTGGTCAGCAGAGAGAACACCATCGACCCATTAAAGATCACGTATCATTATCAACAACAACTAGCTACACAAAGTTAGTTCACGATGTCGAAGATAAACACAAGACAGGTGGAAACTCTCCCTTCAGTAGCACCTTTATGTGGGAGACTCGAGGAAATATGAGTAATTATCGAGAAGTAAATATCTTGTTACAGACAGCCATAATGACCTTTTAACTGTGACGTGTTTGATGCACTTCATTAATAAGGACTTCACCTGTGCTGGGGTATTGTACCTGGTAGGGCTCATAATGATAGGCTCAAGGAACAAAGGGTTATTGTAACCCCAGCCATAAACAGATTACAGATTGCCCCGGAAGGGGCTAGTTTATTGGGCACCCCCTTACATCCTGTGCAAGGTGAAGCGCAGAAGCGTTTACAGTGCCCAACTGGGAAGCATGCGGAGTTCATGCTTGCCTTTATGACTCGTGCATTAAGGGCGTGGAAGCCTGAAGGGTCATGGGTTTTGTCAGCAAGTTACATAAAGTGACAGAATGATGAGTGTGTGGGGGGGAGGGGGGAATTCCCGGTACATTTCATCTGTTTATAGCAAAGCGTGGCAGGTCCCTAATAATGTCAAGTGCCAGGCCTGTGACTAGGAGGAGGGATATCTGGTCAGGGAGGGAAGAGGTGTTGGTAACGGCTGGGGACCTGTAGGAGGAGGTCATAGGGCAAGTGAGAGAGGGTGTGAGAGTCGGGTTGGCCACAAAGTTTACAAACAGTGCGGCCAGGCTCAGGTTTGCCAATGTACTCCCATAGGTACCTGTACCCTAGGCGCAGTCTCATGTACATAATCTGTTGAGATCGAGTCAGGGATTGATACTCTTTGTAGTGGCGGTGGTCGTCACCGGTTACAGCGTCATAGTGGCATAGTGTGACGCTGCCCCGTTGTTTCAGGTGTGTCCATTTTACGTCGAATGCTTCTTGTTGTGCGGCGTGTATGCGAGATTTGAGATGATTCAGGGAGAGGGCGAGGGTGGCTTCAATATCTTCTTCTTGTGTATTTATATCTAAAGCCGTAGGGGTCTTAACCTCTGACCTTTTAACCCCATATAACTCAACAGGGTCCTTATCGTCACCAGGACCGAGTAGCTTCGTAACTTCATTATAATAGGATGAAGAAACCCAAAGTTCGTGTGTGGAGAGAAATATTATACTTTGACCTGTAATGACCTTGGTATTTGACCTTTTATTCACCAAATCAAGAAAAAGGTATATCTCTTCTATGTTACTATACGTGTGTAGTGTCGTTACGATGGACCTTATTAAACTTGTGTCATTGAAGATTAACAAAAACTGTATTTAAAATCTTAGTGACCTTATCGTTAGACCGTGTGACCATCATCACAATACGGCGTTTCCTCTTCACCAGGATATGAGTTAGGTCCTTGGAGAAATTTCTCGATAAGAGGCTCAAGAAAATTAAATTTATCAACTAAATAAAACCGTTCATACCCGTAGTGACCTTTGACCTGTTGCCTCCCACAGTAATAGAAAACGACACCAAAAATTAAGCAAAATATTGAATACCGATACGTAAAGATGTAGCCATTATGAGCAAAATAATTCAGTCACACTATTCAGCCACGACTAAACACATTTCATCTGTCACTTAAATCTTGAAGGACTCTTACACTCCATCAACAACATAAAAAAAAAAGATGTTAAAAGTGTCCAGCTGTTGACGCCGACATTACACCCTGGGAAGGAGAGGAGTTCACCCCCAATCAATTTTCTTATCAAAGTTATAAAAGACTCTTCCAAGTTTCCCCTATATAGACTTCCCGGCGGCTCTCCCAAGAGTACCCTGGTGCTGGGGTTCAGATTCTTGGTGGAGTTCTTGAGTTAAGTAGTCACCTCAGCTGTTGATGTGAGAACCTCTCTTAATAGTAAATCTCCCCCCTCCCCTCCTCCCTAATTGGAGATGTGAGAATGTATGTCAGGCTGTAGTATAATCAGAGATACGTGGGTTAAATTAAATTCTTCCCCCTCCTTTCCCCCCCCCCCCTCCCCTAACTGGTGGTGTAAGAAGGTGGAGGTTGCTAAAATGGAGCCTCAACTAATCTGAATCTCTATAATAACCTGGAATTTAGAAGTTATATTAAACCATAATAATATGTGACTTTATTGGAATAACTCGGTCTAGTTCAGAGATTCGTGAGGTTAATCATTCAGTCTTGTAAGTTAGATATTTCTCCCATAACTAGTGACGTAAGAACACTTCTGACTGGCTCTCTTAAGCTCAGAGATTCCCATGTTAGATTACAAGTCTCTTTAAGTGAAATTATCCGTCTGACTGGTGGTGTGAGAATGAATCCATCTGGCTCATCTCACACCAGTTACCAGCACCTCAATGCCTTAAGAGATTCACACTTCATAATATCCTCGTAACTTATGGTGTTAAGGATGTATCCAACTGGCTCACTTAACCTCCAAGATTTACACACACACACACACACACACACACACCATATTCTGAGACTCGGTCATGAAATTATATTTAGTAACCATTTAAGGACTTATTTCACTGGCACATTTCAGCTGAGAGATTCACTCATGACATTTCCTCCCAGCTGGTGATAAGACCGCACCCAGCTAACTCAATTAAGCCGCGCACATCCGAGTTTTCTCCCTAATGGTAATACGAGAACGCCTGTAACGAGTTCACTTCAGCAGCAACACAAGGAAGGTGACTTATATAACGCCGAGATTATGGAACAGGAACTTCGGTCGTTGGTTTTTCCCCTCCTTAACTGATTATGTTACAAGATATCAAACAACTGGGTGATGTCAGAACACCTGGGCGCTGCTGATCTTCGAATACAGGTTAGATCAGGTTGGGACGGGTCAGGCCAGGTTCAGGTCAGGTCAGGTCAGGTTAGGTCAGGTTGGGACGGGTCAGGTCAGGTCAGGTCAGGTCAAGGTTAGGTTAGGTTAGGTTAGGTTAGAAAACATCAAGGGTGCCTCATCTTACACCCGCAAAAACCACTTTATGTTTCTGGCGTGTTAACAATAGCCGCAAGAAACTTTTATTTAACATGGAATGAAAAAGTCGACGGACAGGTCACTCGCCAAATTAACTTTCATTTTATATTACAAACTAATTCATCTCAATGTATACATCATTAGGATACTCTGGAGCGTAAAACGAATGGCATGTATAATGAATGACTGAGACGTATAATGAATGACTGAGACGTATAATGAATGACCGAGACGTAAAATGAATGACCTAGACGTATAATGAATGACCGAGACGTAAAATGAATGACCTAGACGTATAATGAATGACCGAGACGTAAAATGAATGACCTAGACGTATAATGAATGACCGAGACGTAAAATGAATGACCTAGACGTAAAATGAATGACCGAGACGTATAATGAATGACCGAGACGTATAATGAATGACCGAGACGTAAAATGAATGACTGAGACGTAAAATGAATGACCTAGACGTATAATGAATGACTGAGACGTAAAATGAATGACCGAGACGTATAATGAATGACCGAGACGTAAAATGAATGACCTAGACGTAAAATGAATGACCTAGACGTAAAATGAATGACCTAGACGTAAAATGAATGACCTAGACGTATAATGAATGACCGAGACGTAAAAAGAATGACCTAGACGTATAATGAATGACTGAGACGTAAAAAGAATGACCGAGACGTAAAATGAATGACAAACGCAATACACACAGTACCTTTGCGCGAGGCCAATTACAAGCCTCTGCTTTTATCGTCTCTCCACCATCAAGAACTCCATGTAAACAACCATCATGCCCGAGACGTTATGTATAGAGGGGAGAAACATGTCACTATTTATCCACTTAAGTAACACTCAGCCTAACACTAAACAACCATCATGCCCGAGACGTTATGTGTAGAGGAGAGAGACATGTCACTATTTATCCACTTAAGTAACACTCAGCCTAACGCTAAACAACCATCATGCCCGAGACGTTATGTGTAGAGGAGAGAGACATGTCACTATTTATCCACTTAAGTAACACTCAGCCTAACGCTAAACAACCATCATGCCCGAGACGTTATGTGTAGAGGAGAGAGACATGTCACTATTTATCCACTTAAGTAACACTCAGCCTAACGCTAAACGCATCTTACCTTACATCAGGAATAGCTGTCTGTCTGTCTGTCTTAGATCCTTAACTCAGTAACGTTTAACTTTCTTTGTAAGTTCTTATCATAAAATTGGTTCTGGTGGATAAGTTTGAAGGTCATGGGGTGAACGAGGACTTATGTGTAATAACCACTTCGATCGGCGGTCCCTCAGATTGCCACCACGGTTATTGATGTTGGTTGCTGTAATTGCTGTTCCCATTATTGTTGTGCGTCTTACTGCTGTTATTGCTGTAGTGCTGTAACCTCTTCCTGCTACTGCTGTTATTGAAGTTAGCTGCCATTATTGGTGGTGTTATTAGCGCTGTAATTCATATGCTGGAGGTTAATTTATGTTTATAGATATTCTGTGGGAGGTAACATGCAGGGGCTGAT
Organism: Homarus americanus; assembly: GCF_018991925.1. Lineage (NCBI taxonomy): Eukaryota > Metazoa > Arthropoda > Malacostraca > Decapoda > Nephropidae > Homarus > Homarus americanus. Next base: position 155,960 of record NW_024720672.1, read on the forward strand.
TGATGTATTCTGTATGATATTTTGTTTTGGTTGTATTTGTTGAGGGAGAGAAGATGAGAGGGCAGGAGAGGGAAGGAAGAAGATGAGAGAGAAGGAAGGAGAGGTGAGGGATGGGGAGGAGAGGGAAGGGAAAAGCGGGAGGGAAGGGAAGAGAGGGAAGGAAGGAGATGGAGGGGAGCAGAGGGATGGGAAGGAGAGGGGATGGAAGGAGAGGAGGAGTCCCTGGTAGGCCGCCGCGCCGCCCTGGTTGTTGCCTCACCCCCTGGCCCAGCCCGAGACAATGGTGGATGATCAAGCAGGTTGATGAGTGCAACACCCAGGACCCCCGGCCAGGCTCCTCGATCTCCTGAAGGTTAAGTAAATACCCACACCACTTACTCGACAAAAGAACCTGTTTGGGTGATTCTCTCTCTCTCTCTCTCATTTCTTTCTTTCTTTCTTAGCTCACTGTTACTGAAAGCAATTCATTTCAGTACGGATATAGCATATTATACACTGTCTTCCAATACACAAAGAGGCAGTGTGGCCGCCAAACTCCTCATCCGCCATAACCCCTCGCCATTACTTGTAGAAACTATTTCATTAACTCGGCACTGGCTTCAGCTATCGTGTCTCCGTCTGCTTTTGTATCTGAGTTTGCTTCCCCGTAGTCTTTTGTTTTTCTAGTCTATGTAGGTGTTCGCCTCTACGTCAGCCAAGTAACATTGTTTATCATAGCTTAACCTTCCGCGAGGACGTAACTAATCTTGGGATCGTCTTAAGCCAGAGGCACCAGGAGGTAACAGCATATAGTATAATCTTCTCGTTCCTTCAGTGATTGGGATCAAGAGCTAACAAACTCTCCGTCCATTCGCTCTTGCTTACCGTACTTTTTAATAGGTGTAACGTCACTGTAACCGATGTGTTCTGGTGTAGTATTCCCCTATCAACAAGGTCCTAAGTATCTGTCTTGTTAACACTATCACCTCACACAAACCTATCATTAGCCACGTGATCATTTCCCAGGAGGTGACAAAATATCTCGAAAAAATCAACATATTTCAGGGAGGGAAGAGGGAAGGGGGAGAGGGGAAGGGGTCTGTCCCGTCTTGAGGAAAGGGAAAATGAGGTAAGAAGTGGCACTTGTGCAGAAGAGTGCGTGGGAGAGAGAAAGGGGTAAGTAAAGGAAGGAGAGCTGCCACAACAAAGAAGAGGCAGAGTGAAAATAGGTTTGTTAGTGTGGTGGTGGTGGTGGTTGGGTCTAGTTAAGAGGAGTGACAACAGTCTCAAGAGGAGGAACAAGGGTTCGCGTCCTCTCTTGACCAACCTCCCCTCCTGGTTTTTAGAGCTTGTGACCCATAGTTCACCCCTTTTTCTCCCTTCACTTTGTCATTCTCACTTTGTGTTTGTATCTCTACCTCTTTCATTCCTCACATTTCACTCATTCTGTTATTCTTTGTTTTATTGTCTCTCTCTCTCTCTCTCTCTCTCTCTCTCTCTCTCTCTCTCTCTCTCTCTTTTAATCTGTTCAGGGTTTTCTCTTTTTTTTGCAGTCTCATCCCCTATTCATCCAGACAGAGACAGACAGACAGACAGACAGACAGACAGACAGACAGACAGACAGACAGACAGACAGACTCTTCTCATCTTTCATTTCTATGGTAAATTAGGAAGCCTCACGGGTACTGAACCGTGTACCATAGATGAAGGAAATAGAGTTCTGTGCATCTTGCCAGTTCTGTCAAACAAACCTCACCAAGTCTCCAACTAAACCTTGAGAACTCTTTAACAGGTGTGATGGCTCCCAGCTTCATTAGTGTCAGGTTGTTTTTGTGTTGTTGCTTTTTATGCTGCGTTCGTGTAGGTGTTTGGATGTGTTTGATGGGTGAGTGTGTTTTAAATGGATCTGTAATTTATTGTGGAGTATGTTACCTTTGTCTGTTTGGAAGAATAGAGGGAGTGAGAAAGAGGGAGTGAGAAAGAGGGGGTGAGAAAGAGGGAGTAAGAAAGAGGGAGTGAGAAAGAGGGAGTGAGAAAGAGGGAGTGAGAAAGGGGGAGTGAGAAAGGGGGAGTGAGAAAGAGGGAGTGAGAAAGACGGAGAGAGAAAGAGGGAGAGAGAAAGAGGGAGTGAGAAAGGAAAAACAAAAGGAACCGCATCATACTAAAAGTTGATTCCGAACTCCCACGTTGAAGCAATTTAAAGAAACCATTTGTCGTGTCACTGTGTCTAAGTTTTGCTGTGTTAGTTCTCTCGGTGTGTTCGCTTTTTGTTGGTTTGCTGTGCTAATTCACTGTGAAGTTGCTCTATACTGATTTGCTGTGCTGGTTCATCCTCAGGGTTCACAGGACGGGATTTGTGGTTCAGTATAACGAATCCCTGCAGGTTCAGTGGTTCAGTGGTTCAAAGCTCAAAGCAAGAGGCTACTCAAAGAGATATATGTGTAGCTAAACATCTCTATACTTAACCTAACCTAACCTAACCTAACCAAACCTAGATGAAAGTCGTCGAAAGGCTTTCAGGGCAGGCAACTTTCCCCCCTCTCCTTTGATGAAGGCTCCCATACAAGGTAACTTCTGCAGAAAATTATAATTGGAGAGAAGTTATCTACGTTGCCAAGTATACCGACCATTGTTGTGTTAAAAGTTATATAATATGTTAAGAGTATCCCAGTTTTGCCTTGGTGGTCTCTTGACATATGTGTTGACATTTTCAGTTATCTGTTGTTTTTCGATGATTTTAATATGTTATGATTTTCCGTCTCTCTCTCTCTCTCTCTCTCTCTCTCTCTCTCTCTCTCTCTCTCTCCACTTGTTTATGGTGTATGCTGTTAAGGTATAGTGTTAGTAACTGTTTAAATTGTCCAATACGTTTTAGAGCTGCAGAGTAATGAGGAAATCGTAGTCACACTCACGTACCGCAAAGTTTATGGTTAATAGTTTGAAAGCTGATATTTTTATGAATAATTTCTGAGTATTTTATAAGAAGATTTTGTGAGTATTTTGAATGTATTTTTGAGAGGATTTATGAGTATTTAGGAGTTTATGAGTATTACACAAGGACTGTATTTAGGAATTTATTTGAGTTTGTTTTGTTTTTTTCTACGTATTTTGGGATTTAATTTCCTTCGTGTTAAAGGGATTTTCTGTTTTCGTCCTATTCAGTCTATTTTTAAAGGCATGGCCCCGAGTCGTTCAGTAAGTGATTGCTCCATAAACACACTTATTCTTTTCCCGTTTATATTTCACTTTTTTTCGAGTGTGTGGGTGTGTATTGGGGGGTGGGGGAGGAGGTAGGGTGTGTTTGTAAATATTGGGTAAACCGTATAGGGAGTGTGTAAAGGGAAGAAGGGGGGGGGTGTTTGTGTGTAAGGGAAAGGGGTAGGGGGAGGTGTGTGTAAGGGGGAGGAGGGGGTGGGTGTTTATGTATGTAAGGGAAAGGGGTGGGGGTAGGTGTGTTAGGGGAAGGAGGGGTGTTTTATTTATAGGGGAAGGGGTGGGAGGGGTTGTTTGTGTTGAAGGGGTAGATATGGGTTGTTTACGTGTGTATGCAAAGAGGAAGTGAGGGGAGTTGCTGTTGTTACGTGGTCTTAGGTGTTTTGGGGAAGGGAAGTTTGTGTGTGGGTTAGGGAAGGGGTGTGTGTGTGTGTGGGTAGGGAAGGGGTGTGTGTGTGTGGGTAGGGGAAGTGGTGTGTGTGTGTGTGTGTGTGGGGTGTGTGTGTGGGTGGGTGGGGTGGTGTGTGTGTGTGTGGGTGTGTGTGTGGTGTGTGTGGGGTGTGTGTGTGTGTGGGTAGGGAAAGGTGTGTGTGTGTGGGTAGGGAAAGGGTGTGTGTGTGGGAGGGAAGGGGTGTGTGTGTGTGTGTGTGTGTGTGGGTAGGGGAAGTGTGTGTGTGTGGGTAGGGAAGTGCGTGTGTGTGGGTAGGGAAGGGGTGTGTTGTGGGTAGGGAAGGTGTGTGTGTGTGTGGGAGGGAAGGGGTGTTGTGGGTAGGGAAGGGGTGTGTGTGTGGGAGGGAAGGGGGTGTGTGGGAGGGAAGGGGGGAGTGTGGGGGGGGAGTGTGTGTAGGGAGGGAAGGGGTGTGTGTGTGTGGGAGGGAAGGTGCGTGTGGGGGGGAAGGGGTGTTTGTGTATTGAGTAAGTTTGTGTTAGTGTGACTATGGTGGAATGGGAGGTGTTTGTGTGTGAGGAGAGGGAGTGTTTGTGGGTGGGGAGAGGGATTTGGTGTTTGTGTGTGAGGAGAGGGATTTGGTGTTTGTGTGGGAGGGGGGGATAGAGGAAAGTATATGAAACGGGTTACTTATGGGGAGGAAGGAGGGGGAATGTGTATGTGCTTGTTAAGAAGGAATGATTTTTGTTTGAAGGAAGTAACTTGCGAGTTTGCTGGTGTTTGTGTTTTAGAGGGGAAAGAGTGGGGGATTTATATGTAGGGGGAAGATATTTGTGTGTGAGGGGAAGGGTAAGTTAATATGTGGTGGGGGGGGGAGTTCTGTTAATGTATATGTGTGAGGGAAAAAGGAAAGGGGATTGTGTGTTTGTGTGTGTGTTTGTGTGTGTGTTTGTTTGTGTGTGTGTTTGTGTGTCTCCCTCGACCATTTCCCTGCTATATATCTTGTATTCAGTCTCTTTGGAGGAGATTCCCAATATTGTTTGCCTCTTCTCTCCTGGTCCAATACTAGGAGGATATGGGGGAGGAGGGGGTGAAAGGTGAGGGATAAACTCCACAAACTCCTCCTCCTCCTCCTCCTCCTCCTCCTCCTCCCCCTCCCTCCCTCCTCCTCCTCCTCCTCCTCCTCCTCCTCCTCCTCCTCCTCCTCCCCCCTCCTCCTCCTCCTCCTCCTCCTCCTCCTCCTCCTCCTCCTCCCTCCTCCTCCTCCTCCCTAGGACTACTACTCCTCCCACCTTCTGCCGGTCAAATATTTTAGAGACCTCCTAAACCTAGGTTGGACGTTTGGTTTGGTTTGGTTTGGTTTATTTGGGTTCGGTGAGGTTAAGTATAAATTTTCACCATCCTGAGTTAATTCCGATAAGGTTTAGGAGGTCTGGAAGGTTTGGTGGCAGTTTGGACTTCATCCTGACTTCTGCCCTCCACCTAACCCCACCCCACCACCTCACCCCACCCACACCCCACCCCACCCCACCCCACCCCACCACCCACCCCACCCCACCCACCTCACCCACCCACCCCCCCCCTACCCCACCCCACCCCACCTCCACCCCTACTACCCCCACCCACCCCCCCACCTAACCCCCTCTTGCCCTGTATTGACTTATTTATTCTTTTAACATTGCTCTTGTTCCCCTTCTTTAACTGAGCTACATACATACATACATACATACATACATACATACATACATACATACATACATACAACAGGATCTTTGTAGGCTGCTGAGTCACTATTTTCTATTTATTTTTTTTTCCGTAGTCTATTGAAAGTAATCTATTTGTCATTCGATAGATAAAGGTCTCTCTCTCTCTCTCTCTCTCTCTCTCTCTCTTCCACTTTTATCAAGGGTACAACATTCTCCACCTCACCACCATCTTATCTCTCAGCCTTAACAAGATGTTCTCTCCCTCACCTGTAGGCTAATCAGATTTAGTTCACCTTTCTGCTCTAGTTACCTTGAAGCAGTTTCCAGGTAAGGTTATGGTATTAGACTGGTCCTTTTGTGTAATGGCGTTTGGTTTTATTATTATTATTATTATTATTATTATTATTATTATTATTATTATTATTAGTGGAATGAAGAAACAAACACGAACCGGAAGTCTTGGGAGGTTATACTCTGGCAGTGAGATGTACCGTATGTGTGTTTGTGTACCGGGTATTCCATGTGGATATGTATTCTGTAAGTATGTGTGTGAGTATGTGGATATGTATGTTGTAAATTTGTGACTGCGGATATGTGAGTAATATGTAAGTTTGTGTATTGCGAGCATGTGAGTTGTGAGTCGTATGTAAGTTTGTGAGTCGTATGTAAGTTTGTGAGTTGTGAGTATGACCTGTTCATAAATGGAATATATCCCCTAGTAAATATATATGACATAGGGCGGCTGTTTTCTCTATGTATTATTTATTGAAACTTGTGGACCAGAAGCGGCGCAAGGGACGTGGGTCGTGTTGTTGGGTGAGAGGGAGAGGGTGAAGGGGTGAGAGTGGGTGAGAGGAGGGGGGAGGGGTGAGAGAGGGGTGAGAGGGGTGGGTAGGGGTGAGAGTGGTGAGAGGAGAGGTGGGTGAGGGGGTACTGGGTGAGAGGGGGAGGGTGAGGAAGGGGGAGGATGGAGGGGGTGAGAAAGGTGAGTAATGATGGTGGACAGGTGTGAGAGGGAGGGACAGGTGAAGGCGGAAGGACGGTGTGAGAGAGAGAAACAGGTGGAGGTTGGTGAGACAGCAGGTGAGGTGAAAAATAAAAATAGCTTCCACACCTGGTTCCCCCTCCTCAAGAGGTCCCCCACCCCATCCTCCTCCTCCTCCTTCTTCCTCTTCTTCTTCTCTACAGATCAACACAGTGAGTTACACCTCTCTACCATATCCCCACCTTCCTCCTCCTCCTTCCTCCTCCTCCTCCTCCTCTCCTCTCCTCCTCTTCCTCCTCCTCCTCCTCCTCCTCCTCCTCCTCCTCCTCCTCCTCCTCTTCCCTCCTCCTCCTCCTCCTGCTCCTCCTCCTCCTCCTCTTCCTCCTCCCCACCCCTCTTATCCTCTCCCACCTCAATCCTTCTTCCCTCCCTACTTATACATATATATACCAAGTCTATTGAAGTGTCACCCTCAGTGCATATATATATAATCCATCTATTTTATGCCCCTCAGTGCATATAAATATATATAATCCATCTATGCCCTCAGCATATAAATATATATAATCCATCTTTTATGCCTCAGTGCATATATATATATATAATCCATCTATTTTATGCCCTCAGTGCATATAAATATATATAATCACATCCCTCAGTGCATATATATATATATAATCCATCTCCTCAGTGCATATAAATATATAATCCATCTATTTATGCCCTCAGTGCATATATATATATTAATCCTCCTTGTATATATACCTATATGTCTCATATGTAGTGTCACCCCCTCAGTGCATATATATATATAATCCATCTATTTTATGCCCCTCAGTGCATATATATATAATCCATCTATTTTATGCCCCTCAGTGCATATTATACGGGGTTGTTTATATCCATCTGTTTGTCAGTCTATCCGGGTTAAAGTTTATTCCGTCTTCAAGTTTTTTTTCCAAGTTAGATTATGTAAAAAATCCTCAGCTTAAGGTAGTGAAATTTTATGAGTCGTTTTTTGTGCACTGATTGGATTATGTGATTGGATTATGTGATTGGATTATGTGATTGGATTGTGATTGAATTATATGATTGGATTATGTGATTGGATTGTGATTAGATTACATGGATGGATTGTGATTGGATTATATGGATGAATTTTGTGATTGGATTTTATGATTGGATTGTGATTGGATTATGCGATTGAATTATGTGGATATGTGATTGGATTATATGTTTGGATTATAAGATTGGATTATCTGATTTGAATATATGATTGGATTAAATGATCGGATTATATCACTGGATTATATTAGAGTGAGTGATTGGATTATGATTGAATTATGTGATTAGATTAAGTGATTGGATTATGTGATTAGATTAAATGGTTAGATTAAGTGATTGGATTTTTTTTAACATCTCCAAATTTAACTCTACAAACAGATCTTTTAACTGTTAATAGTGTCCAGAATAACAGAGGAAACACGTGTTGAAGAGTTAGACATGTTGATTTCTTGTAATGTAAACTGAGTCTGTCACTCCTGTGTTTCATCTGACAATGTTTAATGTTTCTTCCACAGTGTTGATCTTTTCTCAGTAGTGATCTTCCTCGGTATTGATCTTACCTCGGTATTGGTATTTTCTCAGTATTGGTCTTTCTCGGTATTGGTCTTTCTTAGTATTGTTCTTTCTCACTATTGCCCTCCCTCAGTATTGATCTTCCTCAGTATTGATCTTCCTCAGTATTGGTCTTCCTCACTATTGATCTTCCTCAGTATTGATCTTCCTCAGTATTGGTCTTCCTCACTATTGATCTTCCTCAGTATTGCTCCTCATCAGTATTGATCTTTCTCAGTATTGCTCCTCCTCAGTATTGATCTTCCTCAGTATTGATTTTCCTCAGTATTGCTCCTCCTCAGTATTGCTCCTCCTCAGTATTGATCTTCCTCAGTATTGATCTTCCTCAGTATTAATCTTCCACAGTATTGCTCCTCCTCAGTATTGATCTTCCTCAGTATTGATTTTCCTCAGTATTGCTCCTCCTCAGTATTGCTCCTCCTCAGTATTGATCTTCCTCAGTATTGATCTTCCTCAGTATTAATCTTCCTCAGTATTGGTCCTCCTCAGTATTGATCTTCCTCAGTATTGATCTTCCTCAGTATTGATCTTCCTCAGTATTGATCCTCCTCAATATTATCTTACTCTATACTGTATTTGTTTATCTGTGACGAGAGAGGAAGGTAATTACTCTCTTTATCTGATAAATAACTCTTCCTTCCTCACTATTTACCTCCATAAGACAGTGACTGAATCTTCACCTTCACTCATCGTTCATATCGTTATCTTGTGTATTCTGAGGTTTGGTTTTCACATAGAGAGAGAATCAACACCCTCCCCCCCTCCCTCTCTCTCTCTCTGTTTCTCTTTCTCTCAGTTTCTCTCGTTCACTGTCTGAGAAATAAATCCTTTCGTATTTACTGTCACCTCACCGTCTTCGTCTTAAAGAGTCACACACACACACTGGCTCACACACACTGGCTCGACTGTGACAAAGTGAGGGAGGCAGTCGGGCCACACTCTCTTGCTTGTGGGACATACCACCTTCCTTCTTCACTATTTACTTTTCTCACAGCCTCCATCTTCAGTTCATTTACCAACGTTACAGACTGACTTCAAGCTGTTAGACAAAGTTGTTTATTTCTTCCCGCAGTCCCTCTACACACACACACACACACACACACACACACACACACTCTGTTTCCTCGTTAAATGTTTTAAGTCTGTTCTTGTTTGAGTTTCAGTCACGTTTCCTTAAGAGTTTCTCCTCCCTAACCTAACCTTACCTGCCATCTTTAATCCCGTCCCCGCCTCTGCCGTCTTCGTGAATCTTGAAGTGTATATAATATTTTAAGATAACTCTGTCGTTTTATTCAGACAGTAAGATATTTCCTGTAGATTATATTCCTTCCTTATCCCCGTCTCTCTCTCTCTCTCTCTCTCTCTCTCTCTCTCTCTCTCTCTTCGGGATATTATTTCAGTACATTTAGATCCGTTTAACATGCATACAATTCTCAGTTCCGGTATAACATCAGGTACACCTTTTCTGCGCCACACGTACTATTTTTAACCTCGCCATTGTTATCCTCACGTATACCTGCCTTATTTTTGTGTACGTATAGAAGCTCACCTGTGACTCGTTACCTTAAGTATGCCAATTAGGAACACTCACCCACCTGACTTTTATCTCAGTTAATCCCGGAAATCTTGTTTTATATATATATATATATATATATATATATATACCAGCTCACCTGGCTCACCTGTGACGTGTTGTTACCTTATCAATGCTAATTAACAACACACACACACACACACACACACACACCCACCCACCTGACTTATCAAAATCCCAAATAGAAATGGTCGTTTTATTTCCTATGCTGGTAATAGATAGTTGACTCACTCACTCTACCTGTTGTCACTGCTAGTATACTTACCTACCCACCAAGATGTTTACCTGACTCTTAATTAGTTTGTGTTCTTCTTTCATCAAACTTCAAAATTGTTTGTCATAAGGGAATTACAATTTGTTTTATAGAAGAGTTAATTTTCCATTGTTGTTGTTTAAAATATTTTTCACCTGTGTAAATCAATGTTTTTGTTGATGTTTTTGGCTGGTTTATTTTTTTTAAGTATTCCTGTTGAAGAAAATATTCGAATTTACAATATTTTCCTTTACTTGCTAATTGTTGAAAATATTGTTTCCTTGGCTCTTACAGTTTTTAGTAAAAACTTCAATTTATTTCCTCTGTGTTTAGCAGATTAAAGGTATATCGAATTTATTTTTTCTTCTTTTGGAAATACTAAAACTTTCGGATTTATTTTCTCTCAACACTTAGTGGTTACGGATAATGATAATGATGACGATGATGACAAAGAAAATTAATATCGTCTGAGGTAATCATTTCCGTTCCAATATCATCAGATGTAATCCCAGTTTGGCTTCTCTTGTCTGACAGATTTCTTCAATATGACTCGTGGTAACTCATAATAATCATATTAGTTTTACGAGGTTATCTTATTAGGCCTTATAATAACTTTAGGCCTACCCGGTAGTCCCATAATAGTCACAGTAGTTTTACTAGTATTACTTTCAACAAAGGCTTATTAGTTTCCTTAAGTAACTTAGAGACACTTAGCGTCGATGAGTGTGTGAGAGAGAGAGAGAGAGAGAGAGAGAGAGAGAGAGAGAGCATGTATGGAGCTACTGACGACGCAATTAATCTCGGGTAGCCTGTAGGTGGTGACTGGTGTCGGGAATCACAGGTGTGGTGGTAATGAAAGGTAATCTAGCGATGCCGCACAAGTATAAGAGCTCTGGTCGACAGTTTAATTACTCTATGTGTGTGTGTGTGTGTGTGTGTGTGTGTGTGTGATAGTAAGAATGTTCACATCATCTCCACGTCTTTCAGGGAGACGTGACTTATTACCTGTTCCTGACGACATACAAGAAGCGAAGTGTGTGGTTGGGTTTAACTAAGGTTGTGCCGTAGTAATTTAACTTGTACCAAGGCCTACACACGCTCTGGGGCTAAACATTCTGCCTTAAATCGCCTAAACATTCTAGATTAATTAACATGCTAAGGACCTATCTATCCCAGATTAACACATCCACGGCCTAAGCATCTCAGATTAACGCCTTCAGTTACTAAACATCTCTGATCAAGACGTTTAAAACATAAATACATTAACGTACCACATCTAAACATCCCGGATTAAACCTGCGTGTCGTAAACCTTGCCATAAGACGTCATCGAGGAGCTGAACATCGTCCTTCTTCAGTATGTTGTTGAGTGTTGACTTAAGATGGCCGGGTCATGGCTGGAGCTGGCTGGCAGGTGGCAAGCCTCCTTACCTGTTTACACCCCGCTGTCACTCATCATATTTTGTTTTTTCCATTTTTTTTATTATATTTTTGGTCTCCTTAAACACGTCAACACCCTATAAGAAATTCCAAGTGGATGGGAACGAAAATTGTGAGTGGAGAGATTTTTTTTTCTTTTTTTTTTGCGTGGGAGACAGGATACAAAAATAGAATGTGTTTTGGGGTCAAGATTTTTTCCTTTTGCTTCGTCTTCCTTTTATGTGTTGGTAACTTGAAATAATTTTATCTGACAATGGTGTAAATATAAAAAAAAATGCCGATGGTTTGTTGTTTAGTAGATAATTCCGAAATAGAATGTGTTTTGTAAGGAGGAATACATTTTTTTTTTTGTGATGGAGACTCGATTCCGAAATAGCTATGTTTATGTATTTTTTTTTACCGTATGTTGTTTTATAATTCCAGTTTCCCATACGTGGAAGACCTGACCTGGAAATAGTGTGTCGTAATGTTTACCTTAGAATATTAACACCAGTTTTCCCTTCCACTATTACCAGGTGTTGAAGTACTGTATTTTTTTTCTCACTCGGAAGAACCAAACAAACACGTATTGTATTATCATCTTACAACAGATACTGGCTACTGTATATTTTATTCACACAATGTGTTATGTTCAAGAAGCTGTATAATAAATACTACTGTATCTACCCATAGTTACATAACATTACAAAGACGACATATTATGTAAGAGATGTATCTAGATTTTGTAGTTGAATATTTTAACAAATTTAACATCCAAGAAAACTTTAAAAATTTGGTAAAAGTTAAAATAATTGGTTTCCTTTGGAGCCAGGGAACCCGTCTGGCATTGGCGAGTTGAGGAACGTAATCAGTTTACCTAAAGATCAGTCAGGTTGAGTGAGATGGTGCAGGTGTGTACTGTTTCAGATCACACTCATCCTGACACTTGTGGCTAGGCGAAGTGTTTATCAGGGTCAGGAGTCTCGGAGGGCCTCGTGATAATTTTTCCCTTAATTAAAGATGAAAGGAATTCCAGTGAGAGACCCCACATAAGCTACAACTCAAAGGTGGCAGCCAAAAATTACGTCTTCATTATGTAAAGGACTTTCCCGCGACTTGTGTGATCTCATTCAAAGTTAGTGGACAAACAAAAATTAAGTGGATTTATGTCTTACTACCTCTCTCACGGCCTGGAGTCATACTGGTTCTTACGGTGATTTTTTTTTCTCGTAACTGGAGATGTAATAACGTATCTCACTGGTTAACTTAAGGTAAAAAAAAACAAAGCCGAAAATCGCATGAAAATGATTGAGTCTGTGTTGGATAAGTTCACTTGATATTATTTGGTGGATTATATTAACGGGGAGAATTTTAATGGGTCTTAGTTAAGGATGGTCAGTACTGTAGTGACACAAGTGGCATCACCAAGCGGGCTCTTAAGATCTTTCACCCTCGTTTGATGTTAGGGTCCGCATTCTCAAAGACCCGGATGTTTTATTTATATGCCTGAGGATAAGAAAACTCATTTAGTTATGGTATAAAGTCTCGGTGCAATTTTGTGGTCATGTTAGGCGTTACACTTGTCATAGATAAATAAGTAATTATATACTTGTATCACCACGCAGGAGAAAACTTCAACTGAGAACCTTTGAGAGTAGATTCTGGGTGAGTTTCTTTAGAGCGTCTAATGAATGAAGAGATGTAAAATGTTAATCCGTAAGTCGTGGATAAGCCTGCTTTTAGCTCATTAATTCACCTCCTAAATGCTACATGTGACTTGGCACGTTAGACTTTGAGGTGCCAGGGTCCATTGAGAGAGTGACAGTCTTATCATCTAGCTGTTATCACCACCAAGAGTGATCTCTCGTTTGAATAGAAAAGAAAAAAATCGAGGAAAACTCTCCCGACTATTTATCATCCTAGGGGGGAATTTCAGGTTAATCTAGAACGTGTTTAGTATTCCGGTGACAAGACGCCGATACCAAATGTGGCCAAAAGGTCTATTAGACAGCAATATCTTGATAGGAATCTTCTCGCTCAGAGTAATGAAGCATTGTTTATTTTTTCGGCGGCGCGCCAAAACTTCTTCCCGCCCGCCCACCCGCCCGCGCTGCTTCCTAGACACGAGGGAACCTGACCCACCAACTCTCTTGTTTGTTTACGTCGCATTTGCCTAGTGTTGTTAGCGGCTACAATTAACTTTTTTTATTTTTTTATTTTTTTTAAAACTCATCAGCTCACTAGGCGTTCGGGTGATTGGTTTATCTAGTGTCCTTATTGGTGTTCTAAGGTAAATTATCCGCCATATTTAGGTAAACATCTTTATTTCTGGTTGAATATTTCAAATTTTGGAATAAAACCTTCCATTCCTTAGTTAAATCTGACATTACTCCATATTTTCTTTCCCGATAACACTGTCGTTTCGAGATTAAATATGAGTTATCAATTCCTATATTTGTAAAGCCACAAATAGCCAATAGCTCGTAAAACAACCAGTGGGGGAAGGCAATACTTAACTTCATTGACGTACAAAGTTGACCTAAGATAAATAGATTATTATTTTTTCTCCTTTCGTCGATAAGTAAAGTCAGTTTAGGTTAGTTTTGCTTGAAGTGGGTTAGGTTAGGTTAAGTTGGTCTTGCTTGAAGTGGGTTAGGTTAGGTTAGGTTAAGTTGGTCTTGCTTGAAGTGGGTTAGGTTACGTTAGGTTAAGTTGGTCTTGCTTGAAGTGGGTTAGGTTAGGTTAGGTTAAGTTGGTCTTGCTTGAAGTGGGTTAGGTTAAGTTGGTCTTGCTTGAAGTGGGTTACGTTACGCTAGGCTTGATACGGCCAAGTGATGACGTATGATCCTGGTAAATTATATCTTAAGTGCCTAAGAGACTCGACCAATGCATACCATCACAGGCTACGCATACTACGCATACCACAGTGAGAGATACACATACCACGAGGACCTGACTAGTGCTATATAAGGAGATTCACGTAATGCATAGCTACCACAACAGGTCACTCATTACACACTACCACAACAGGTCACTTATTACACACTGCCACAACAGGTCACTCATTACACACTACCACAACAGGTCACTCATTACACACTGCCACAACAGGTCACTCACCACACACTACCACAACAGGTCACCACACACTACCACAACAGGTCACCACACACTACCACAACAGGTCACCACACACTACCACAACAGGTCACCACACACTACCACAACAGGTCACCACACACTACCACAACAGGTACACACTACCACAACAGGGTACACACTACCACAACAGGCCACAACAGGCCACAACAGGTCACAACAGGTCACCACACACTACCACAACAGGTCACCACACACTACCACAACAGGTCACCACACACTACCACAACAGGTCACCACACACTACCACAACAGGTCACCACACACTACCACAACAGGTCACCACACACTACCACAACAGGTCACCACACACTACCACAACAGGTCACACACACCACAACAGGTACAGGCACACACACACTACCACAACAGGTCACCTCACACTACCACAACAGGTCACCACACACTACCACAACAGGTCACTCATTAAACACTACCACAACAGGTCACTCATTACACACTACCACAACAGGTCAACACACACTACCACAACAGGTCACCACACACTACCACAACAGGTCACCACACACTACCACAACAGGTCACCACACACTACCACAACAGGTCAACACACACTACCACAACACGTGACCCGGTTAACGCCTATCACAAAACGCACGACTTGAGTAACGAACATGCGAAAACCACCGAAGGGGAGAACGTGAATGCTAACAGAGCCACGATTGTTCCTGCCTGAGTCGCTGACGTGGCACAGGGTTTAGGGTCATAAGAAAGAGTAGTTTTTATCTCTAGTAGCGTACTTTGCGATGTTGTTATAGTGGAGTCTTAACGAGGAGTTGGAGAGGGCTGTGGTAATTGGCCAGATAATGATATGCCCTGATAGGAGAACATGGGAGCTTTTATTGCACATTAAACTCGATCTGTTTTGCATATTTTAACACCATTGGCAACCTTTACTGTAGTTACTTCTATACGGGCGTCTTGATGTAATGTCCTGGCTGTCATAAGCTGTATCTGTGTTGCATTTTTATAGACATCGGCTCCTTTACTGTAGCTACTTTATACAGGCGCCTTAATGTGTTGTTCTGGCTGTAATGCTTCTCTACGAGTCTCTTGGATATTGGTCGTAAAGGTGAATGAATATGGAGTAAAGATTCACCAACGAGGAATGGGAGACGTGAAAGATTCTATATGAGATAAACGTACTTGTTGTAGGTTACTTAATTAATATCAGGTACCTTTCAGTAACCTTCGTGATAGTTTGATTTATAGAAGTGGTGCCATATTGTGATTCATAGACACAGTGCCATATTCTGATTCATAGATGCAGTGGCATATAGACGTGGTGCCATAATCTGAATCATAGACACAGTGCCATTTACTGATTTATAGACACAGTGCCATATTCTTCTCGGGGATTTCTTACACTTTGGTTATCATGGTGAAGTGATGTAACCATTAACAAATATCAAAGACTTGGTAAAAAAAACTCAAAGCGAGATTACCAACTTATATAACCTCTTAATACCTGAGAACCATGATATCTAGCTTGATGATCTACATGATAGCGAGGTGTAAACGATGTATTTTATCAGTGGAAGTTTAGCTTGGTTTTTATAGAGAAAGGTAATGGTAAAATAACACAAATGATAGGAAGGAATTTGACGAGAATAAGAATATAAAAGAGAAAATAATGATGGGAATAACTTGTTTTAAAGGAAGAGTAAAGGGAAAGAGAATCATCCATTACTTAATTATATCTCACCTTTGAAGATGTATTACTGAGAACCACACAGGTAAATAATCTTATGGTTATGAAATTACAATAAGATTATCATTACTTATTAAAAATAGATATATGTATGTATATTATTGTATGTATTTTTCGTTATTTATCTTCTACATAAACTAGACGCATATAATTATTTCCCAATCGTGAAAACTTGAAGAAAAAAAATCGTGAATTTTCTGGTCATTTAAAACTATAATATACAATGTTTTCCTAGTCATCTCCTTCAAGAGCGAGTTGACATTTTGGGGAGAGGTCATGACCAGTCAGCCAGCCAGTCTAGTCGACCAGACCGCAGGAACAACAACAGAACGACACTGTATCACCTCTCAGAGATCCTTGTATTATTCACTTGACCTGACCAACCAGTTAACCTCATGATCCTTGACCTTACAAAAGAGTTAGAACAGCGTTTCGAATCCTGATGATGTGAATAATTGCGATGGTTGTTTTTTTTTTTAAAGTCCCACCACTTAGGTTCGAAGCTCCGCTATGTTGATTCGAATTCATTTTTTTTTTTATGTATTCAAACGCTGATTGATTTTTTCCCCTAATGGGTTCATATTCTCGCCATAAAGATTCGAACTCTTAATACATAGATTCAAAGATTCGAATCCTCACTACATAAATTCGAATCCCTGCCACATCGATTGGAATCCCTACCACATCGATACGAATCCCTTCCACATCGTTTCGAATCTTCACCACATCGATTCGAGTAGACAGAGTACAGGAGGGTGGCTGACGTAGACGGGTAATTTTAAGCTAAGGTAAAAAGTGACTGACAGCATAATTAGGGATGGGTGTAAACAAGTCGGCACGGAGGGGGAGGTTGACAGCAGGGCCACAATGTACTAAAATAATAATAATAAAAAAACGAACGACAGAAATGACTCAGTTGGCATGAGAATGAGGAGAGAGAGAGAGAGAGAGAGAGAGAGAGAGAGATAGAGAGAGAGAGAGGAATGTAATAGAAAAAGGTAATTGGAGGAAATGAGAAGAAAAAACTGAGGGAATTGGGATGGTTGGTGAATGAAGGATGGATGGAGAGAGATGGTTGAGGAATGGGGTAATGAAATAGGAGATGAAACAAAAGGGAGAATTGCAATGAAAAGGAAGGAAGGAAGGGAGGGAGGAAGGAAGGAAGGGAGGGAGGGAGGAAGGAAGGAAGGAAGGAAGGAAGGAAGATTATTATTTCCGAGCAAAAAATGAAAGACAGGTGTAGGAATACGTGGAACAGGTAAAAACAAGAGAGAATGAGAGAAAGAAAATGAAAATGTGATAAGAAAAGTTTGGAGAGTAAAACAGAACAAGATACATAATAAAACTGAATAAAGACTGGAAGACATTAGCAAAAATAAAACCGAAAACAAACACTAAATGACAAAACATAATTACAGTAGCAGAAACAATCTTAAAACATCAAAACTGCGAAAACAAACTAAACCCCCAAAAGCATAAAAAAAAACATAAACACCGAAAGGAACAGAACCACAACCCAGAAGGAAGAAAATACACGAGAAGGTAAAAAAAATGATAAATGTGGCATTGGAGAAAGGAAGAAGGGAGGGGGAAGGAGGAACAGGGTGAGAGGGAGGGGAAGAGAGAGAGAGAGGGACTAGGGTGAGGGGGGGGAAGGAGAGTGGAGGCGGAGAGGGGCAAGGAGGTGCAATAATGGCTCACCTGAGGAATATGTTGGGCCATAAAGCCTTGTAGAAGACATGGTCACAGGTGCTGCTTCTGGGCCTCTCTCTGCTGCCTGTGTGGTGCTTGCTTCTGTTTTATGTGTTTGTGTGGTGCTTCCTGGTGCTTTACGAGTCCTGCTGTAATGCGTGGCGATGCTGTGCTTGCTGTTGGTTTATGTTTCAGTGCTTTTTCATGCATGTGTTATATTAGGTTTTTGGTGGAGGGTATATGCGTGTGGTGCTTTCTGGTATTATTCGTGCCTGTGTGTGGTGCTTACTGGTATTATTCGTGCCTGTGTGTGGTGCTTTCTGGTATTATTCGTGCCTGTGTGTGGTGCTTTCTGGTATTATTCGTGCCTGTGTGTGGTGCTTGTTGGTATTATTCGTGCCTGTGTGTGGTGCTTGCTGGTATTATTCGTGCCTGTCTGTGGTGCTTTCTGGCATTATTCGTGCCTGTGTGGTGCTTTCTGGTATTATTCGTGCCTGTGTGTGTGCTTTCTGGTATTATTCGTGCCTGTGTGTGGTGCTTTCTGGTATTATTCGTGCCTGTGTGTGGTGCTTTCTGGTATTATTCGTGCCTGTGTGTGGTGCTTGCTGGTATTATTCGTGCCTGGTGCTTTCTGGTGTGCCTGTGTGGTGCTTACTGGTATTATTCGTGCCTGTGTGTGGTGCTTTCTGGTATTATTCGTGCCTGTGTGGTGCTTGCTGGTATTATTCGTGCCTGTGTGGTGCTTGCTGGTATTATTCGTGCCTGTGTGTGGTGCTTGCTGGTATTATTCGTGCCTGTCTGTGGTGCTTTCTGGGTATTATTCGTGCCTGTGTGGTGCTTTCTGGTATTATTCGTGCCTGTGTGGTGCTTACTGGTATTATTCGTGCCTGTGTGTGGTGCTTTGGTATTATTCGTGCCTGTGTGCTTGCTGGTATTATTCGTGCCTGTGTGTGGTGCTTTTGGTATTATTCGTGCCTGTGTGTGGTGCTTTCTGGTATTATTCGTGCCTGTGTGTGGGTGCTGTGCTGTGCCTGTGTGTGGTATTATTCGTGCCTGTGTGTGGTGCTTTCTGGCATTATTCGTGCCTGTGTGTGCTTTCTGGTATTATTCGTGCCTGTGTGTGGTGCTTGCTGGTATTATTCGTGCGTGTGTGTGGTGCTTTCTGGTATTATTCGTGCCTGTGTGTGGTGCTTTCTGGTATTATTCGTGCCTGTGTGGTGCTTGCTGGTATTCGTGCCTGTGTGTGGTGCTTACTGGCATTATTCGTGCCTGTGTGTGGTGCTTTCTGGTATTATTCGTGCCTGTGTGTGGTGCTTTCTGGTATTATTCGTGCCTGTGTGTGGTGCTTTCTGGTATTATTCGTGCCTGTGTGTGGTGCTTACTGGCATTATTCGTGCCTGTGTGTGTGCTTGCTGGCATTATTCGTGCCTGTGTGTGGTTTACTGTATTATTCGTGCCTGTGTGTGGTGCTTTCTGGTATTATTCGTGCCTGTGTGTGGTGCTTGCTAGTATTATTCGTGCCTGTGTGTGGTGCTTTCTGGTATTATTCGTGCCTGTGTGTGGTGCTTGCTAGTATTATTCGTGCCTGTGTGTGGTGCTTACTGGTATTATTCGTGCCTGTGTGTGGTGCTTACTGGTATTATTCGTGCCTGTGTGTGGTGCTTTCTGGTATTATTCGCCTGTGTGGTGCTTTCTGGTATTATTCGTGCCTGTGTGTGCTTTCTGGTATTATTCGTGCCTGTGTGTGGTGCTTACTGGCATTATTCGTGCCTGTGTGTGGTGCTTGCTGTTATTATTCGTGCCTGTGTGGTGCTTACTGGTATTATTCGTGCCTGTGTGTGGTGCTTTCTGGTATTATTCGTGCCTGTGTGTGGTGCTTGCTAGTATTCGTGCCTGTGTGGTGCTTGTTGGTATTATTCGTGCCTGTGTGTGTGTGGTGCACTGGTATTATTCGTGCCTGTGTGTGGTGCTTAGTATTATTCAGCCTGTGTGTGGTGCTTGCTAGTATTATTCGTGCCTGTGTGTGGTGCTTGTATTATTCTGTGTGTGCTTGCTAGTATTATTCGTGCCTGTGTGTGGTGCTTACTGGCATTATTCGTGCCTGTGTGTGGTGCTTGCTAGCATTATTCGTGCCTGTGTGTGTGGTGCTTGCTAGTATTATTCGTGCCTGTGTGTGGTGCTTGCTGGCATTATTCGTGCCTGTGTGTGGTGCTTGCTAGTATTATTCGTGCCTGTGTGTGGTGCTTGCTAGTATTATTCGTGCCTGTGTGTGCTTGCTAGTATTATTCGTGCCTGTGTGGTGCTTGCTAGTATTATTCGTGCCTGTGTGTGGTGCTTGCTAGTATTATTCTGTGCCTGTGTGTGGTGCTTGCTAGTATTATTCGTGCCTGTGTGTGGTGCTTGCTGGTATTATTCGTGCCTGTGTGTGGTGCTTGCTGGTATTATTCGTGCCTGTGTGTGGTGCTTGCTAGCATTATTCGTGCCTGTGTGTGGTGCTTGCTAGTATTATTCGTGCCTGTGTGCCTGTGTGTGGTGCTTGTATTATTCGTGCCTGTGTGTGGTGCTTTGCTAGTATTATTCGTGCCTGTGTGTGGTGCTTGCTAGTATTATTCGTGCCTGTGTGTGGTGCTTGCTAGTATTATTCGTGCCTGTGTGTGGTGCTTGCTAGTATTATTCGTGCCTGTGTGTGGTGTTTGCTGGGGTTTTATGTGTTTGTATGATATTTGTTGTTGTTTTACGTCTTCTGTTTGCTTGTTTGGTTTTTTACGTGCCTGTGTTATGCTTAGCGATGTTTTCCGCGTTGGTGTTTTGTGTGTGTGTGTGTGTGTGTGTGTGTGTTAATAGTTTCATTTAGCTAACGTCACTCTTGATACACTCCCATGAGTACTTTCATCACCTGGGCTTGACTATCGTTGGGTTAATTAGCTATAACCCTAGGACACCTGGTTATCGCCTGATCTTGGAATTAATTATACGATACGGCGGCTTAACGACTCAGGACCAGCGATTGATTATTGTGTGTGGGGGGTGGGGGGGTGTAGTTTGTGTGTGTGTGTGTGTGTGGATGGGGGTTAGTTTTTGTGGGTGTGGGTTCATATTAACTAACGTTTATATTCCTTTCTTTACAGGTACGTCTGTCTTAAGATTTACGTCAGTCACCTCAAGTCGCTGAAGACAAAGACGGTAAGGATAAACTTGTAGATATTATTGTTGTTCCCCGTCTTACTCCAGTGGTGGGATATGGAAATGATAATACCTCGTTTGTCTGTCTGTGTTTGTTTACCTGTTGTCTTCCTACTTCCGGGTAACTTGTAAACATCGTGATGGCTTTGAGAGAATAGTAAAGAGTTGATTTAGATGGAACTTATTATGTGTAAATGTTAGTAAGAAAGAGTTAATAATATGTACTGTATAGTCACCATCGTCTAGATACTGGGATCAGTAGTGACATAAGCAAGTTTGCGGATGACACCAAAATAGGGCGGCAGATTAATTCAGGGCAGGATGCAAATGCACTACAGGAGGATTTAAATAAACTGCAGGAGTGGTCAGAAAAATGGCAAATGAAATTCATCACCAACAAGTGCAGCGTACTTAATATTGGAAGAACAAATACTGTCAATGTATACAGCCTTAACAACAACCTAGAGAAGTCGACTTGTGAAAGAGACTTAAGGGTACTTGTAATGCCGGACCTACGGCCTAGAAAACAGTGCGTTAATGTTCGAAATAAGGCAAACAGAGTATTGGGTTTTATATCTAGAAGTGTAAGTAATAAAAGTGCGGAGGTCATATTATAATTTATACCTTGCGCTAGTCAGGCCGCACCTCCATTATGCTGTTCAGCTCTGCAGGTGCCCTTATTATAGAATGGATATCAATTCACTGGAGTCTGTGCAGCGAAGAATGACGAAAATTATTCCGGGACTTGGAAACCTTTCCTATCAAGATAGATTAAAGAAACTAAACTTGAATTCCCTAGAAAGACGAAGAGTGCGGGGAGATATGATAGAATTATTTAAGTGGGTGAAAGGAATCAATAAATGAGATATAGATAAAGTTCTTATAATATTCGAGCAGAATAGGACTCGTAGCAACGGGTTTAAGTTGGATAAGTTTAGGTTTAGGAGGGAGATAGGAAGAAACTGGTTCGCAAATAGGGTGGTGGATGAGTGGAACAAGCTTAGCAACTTTGTAGTAAGTGCGGGAACGCTGGAAAGTTTTAAAAGGAGGCTGGATAGATTCATGGATGATAGAGAGTGAGTGTAACTCCCGACAGGAGCTGCCATGCACAGGCCAACCGGCCTATTGCAGACTCCTTATTTTCAAATGTTCTTATGTAAGGAATTTATGGCCAGGTATCTTCACTTTGGGAGATAAGGGACACTCGTTAATGGACCCTAGACTAATGGGCCCCTAGTCCCAATAGACCCCATTATGACTTAATAATCTAATTTTACCAAACCAATAGGAGTGCCGTTCATTAGAATTGGGGCCAGATAGGATTTGAGACCTATTACGACTGAACCCCAATAGCAACGGTTGGTGCTAGGTCAGGTCAGGTCAGGTCAGGTCAGGTTTTGTTTGGTTTGGTTTGGTCAGGTTAGGTTAGGTTAGGTTAGGTTAGGTTAGGAGCTACCAGGACTGTGACCCATTGAACCTGTGACCTATTAATAATCTTGTGATGGAAGTGACACCAACTTGTTGAACTCTCGCTCTCTGGGGGTAATTAGTCTTGACATTGATACATCTTAAGTGAGCTAAGATTTATCCATTTTCAAAGAGCAGAGGATCAGGATTCTCAAAAGCAAGGATGCATCTAGTTGACTTAAACACAGAAATTACTTTCCCAAAAAATATTGCCATAATTATCCCGAAACTATCTTAACTACATAACGTCTCGTAATACCAGATAAACTTAACAGACCTTTTATTTTACCTTCTGAAGTATCTCGCTAATCTCAAGTCTCAGTGTAAGTTTGAAGCCATGTTGGATTTCTATTTTGTTGGTAGTGTGTGTTTAAAGCTTAGGTCAGCCAGTTCAGGGTGTTGAGATGTCTTCACTTACGAGGAATATTTATCTTGTGTGTCTGTGTTTTAGAATCGGGATCCTGGGTACAGTAATTGAGTCAGCATGATGAGTATACGATCTCGTAAACTTGAGGACTCTTGAGATGTTAATCTTTTGGGGTTAAAACTGTGTCTGGAGATATTTTGTAATATCTCTCTCTTTTTTATGTCTCTCAGCAGTAAGAGATAGAATTATTGGCTGTTATGTGTGTCAAGTAGTCATCTCTCAATCTCTCGCTCTCTCTTTCTCACAGCAACAAGAGACACAGAATTATTGACCGTCATGCGTGTTATGTAGTCAATGCGTCGAGGGGGACAAGGTAGTTAGTTCGTCATGCACAGGGGGAAGTCTCGATCCACATGTTGCTTCTCCTCACACGAAGTTCTTGTGGGTGAGGGGGGGGGGAGGTGAGTGGGGTTGAGGAAAGGATGACGGGTCGGATGGATGAGGAGAGGAAGGGTGAACGAAGAGAGGAGTGGGTGAGGAGAGGGATGGGTGAGAAGAGGAAGGACGGATGAAGGGGAAAAAGGGTGGATGAACATAGACTTAACCTGTTGAACAATAAGGATGTGAACACCTGGAACATAACAGAATAAAGTAAAATATATGAAAATGTAGATCCAAGACCAAGCAAGAAACCTTTTAAACACGACCCAAGCGAGACTCACCAAACTTAAGATGATGTCTTAGTTTTAAGAGGGTGAGTCGGCACTAATGACGCACAGGACAGTGATGTAAGCCGGGGTCAGAAACCAAACTAAGTCCGAGTAGAAAGACAGAAAGAGAGAGTTTTAGTGTAGAGGATCGTAACAGAGATCTAGTCCAACCCAAAAGTTCTCTAACGTGATAAATCAAGACTAAGACGCGTGTGGGTGTAGCTGACCTGAGGCTTGAAGATGGTAGTTACACGGTTTCAGTTCCTGGATAAAGTGGAGGAGTTGAGTGAATTATTTTCCTCACTATTTACAAGACAGGAGGCCATCAAGGTATACCTAGTTTTGTGGGGAGTCAGTTCAGGATAATAAAGTATATAGTTCTCAAAGGAGTTTATCAAAGCCGAATTATCTAAACTCAAGGTTTTCATCTAAGTCCTGGCTCTAATATTGTGCATCCCAGTGTTAAAAGAGTTGCATCACAAACTCTCCGAACCGTTTAGTATGTTGTTGTGTATCAGGATGATCGTAAAATATCAGGTACGAGTCATGTGTGCAAAAAAGTCGATCGCAACTGCATGAATATTTATAACCCATTGAGCCTCACTTGTACAGTATGTAAATTACCAAAGAGCATTATACGTGATGCCATAATAGACCATTTACAACTCATCAGCCTTATGAGGGAATACCATACGTAATTACGCCTGAATGCTCCTGCTAAACAGTGGCTGAGGGTAATGGATATATGGTTTCTGATCCTAAAATCTGGTATTGATATTGATACCATATACTGTACTCTATAATGATGATGATGAGGAAGAACTTATTATCAGACGAGTTGGATTAATACGAAGGTCTTAAGCGTACTTGGCTGGTCTGTCTAAAATGAGAGTATCAGAGATGTGGTGCTTCCTCTCTCACTTGAATCACTGTGGGTTTGTTTGTCTCTGAGGTATGCCAAAGACTTCCAATTGTTTGAGAAGGTCCAAAGGAGAGCCACCAAACTGGTACCGACACTCAGGAGTCTCAGGAGCCTTACTTACCCAGAAAGACTACTAGAACACCTGTAATTAGTCTCCCGTATATACCACATAAGAGCAAGTTAGGATGTGGGCCTTTGTAAGTACCTCACCTGAACGTAATTACCTGGAGTTAGCTGCCTACAGGTCTCAGCCTCTTGGATTAACTTGCAAGCAAATATTATGACAACTTCAAGTATGAGCTCCTTGAAGTTCAGACTTGATAAAAACTGAAACATGTTGCGGAAGATTCAAGAGCTCGTGTTTACCCAGTAGCTACTTGTCAACGGAACGCAACGCAACAGAGAACCGACCGACCGCCCGACCGATTACTAAATTACCTAGTGGTGATGAGAATAGGTATATTACCTGTGTATATATGTATGAACGCTGACATCATCCTCAGTCCCGACACCTGACTGTATGCGCAAAACTTCACTATAACGTTGTCAATATAGATGATAAATTGGGGAAAAAGGGCAGAAAAACTACTACGCTCTCTCGTCTCTTCTCTTTTACCTCCCCCTTCTTCTCTCTCCTCTCTATCCTATTTCCTCCCCTCTCTACCCTCCCCCCTCTCTCATCCCCTCCCCCCTCTCTCATCCCCTCCCTCCCTCCCCTAAGACGATCTCTTATAATACTCTCGCGAGCTAAAAATTACAAGGCCATGATCCTGTAGGCGCTGAAGGAGGACCTTGACCCCTTCTACCCCGTCGTCGGTGAGGTGTTTATCCCTTGACGCCGAACGACGATTGGAGAGGCGGACAAGTAGGGGGAGTGAGACGTGGGGGGGGGGGAGTGGGGAGTAAGGAGGGGAAAGGGAGGTGAGGATAAGCAGCCGATATAACTTGTTTATTGGCTCTGGCAACACACTTGTAACAATGCAGAGGGGAAGGGAAGTGCCTGGCGTGGGGGAGGGATGAGCGGGGTGCCATTGGAAGGTGCCAGAAAATAGGAGTGAGAATGGGAAATGGAGAAGGAGGAAGGGAGTGCCATTAGAGGGTACCAGGAAATGAGAGGGGAAAGAGAGGTTAAGAGTGCCATTGGGATGTGCCAGTAGGGAGAAGGTGCCAATAAGAGAAACTACCAAAGCTACAGAGAGAATCGGCAGTTTATATCAGGTCAGGTCAATCACACCCGACGTTTCCTTAAGTCTTATCCTATAGCGTCTCCTTAAGTCTTAACCCCACCGTTTCCTTAAGTCTTATCCTAGCATCTCTTAAGTCTTAGATCAACGTTCCCTAAGTCTTTGCCCCTCGTCCCTTAGTCTTAACCCACCATCTTCTTAAATCTTAGCCCAGCGTTCCTCAAGTCTTAATCTAGAGTCTTTTAAGTCCCTAAGTCTTACTCCACCGTTCTGACACCATATAGATCCTGAAGTAATTTTCCTCAAGCCTTTAGTACCAGACGAAATTCTAATTAATTCTTTTTTTCTTTTTTTTAGCGAATTAATTATCCCAACTTTTTATCTTCCTTAAATAGGTAAAAGTTGCCCCTTATTGATGTGGGTCTTCCCTCCTCCTCCTCGCTGGCTGGGGATGGTGATGAAGGATGAGAGTTTAAGGATCTCACATGTAAGGGAGTCAGGTGTGTAGGAGGGTAGAGTATGTTAAGGTATACAGGAGTGTGTGTGTGTGTGTGTGTGTGTGTGTGTGTGTGTGTGTGTGTGTGTGTAGAGAAGCTGAGGTACTGTTTGAAGGGGCTGGTTTTTAGAGAGATGTTATGTACACAGTATATGAGAAAACACTTGCGTGGGGGGTATGGAAAGAACTGAGTGGGTTATAACACACACACACACACACACACACACACACACACACACACACAACTCGTTTAATATAATACGAACCTGCAAAATAATCCGAAAAAAAATCCGTAAAAAAATCCGTAAAAAAAATCCGTAAACTGTATAGAGAGAGATTTATTTAGAAAGGCGAGGCTATGTATCACAACAAGACAGCTCCTCCCAGGCGTCATATATCTCGACCTACTCTAAGTGATACTCGAGAGGAGAGTTGGGGAGGCTGGGTAGAAGAGGGGCAAGGAGGGGCCGGTGGAGGAGGAAAAGGAAGAAGTGGGAGAAGAAGGGCTAGAGGAGGAGGGGGAGGAGGAGGAGAGGCTGGAGTGGGAGAAAGTGAGAGGGGTGAGAAGGAGTTGGAGGAAGAGGAGGGGGCTAGGAAAGGAGGAGGAAGAGAGGGGAATGAGGTGGTGCTGGAGTGAGAGGTAAGAGGAGGAGGAGGAGAAGAAGAAAGAAGGGCAGAGCTTTGAATAGATGATAAGAGTGGAGGAGGAGGAGGAGGAGGGGAGATAGAATAATAAAATGAAGAGAATATTAAATAGATAAGATAAAGAGGGATGAAAGGTTGGAATTAAGAGGTGAGGTGAAAAGAGGGATATAGAATAAAGAGAAGAAAAGAGAGGAAGAGAAAGAGGAAGCTAGGATAGGGGATAAGGAGGAGGAGGAAGAAGTTAGGACATGGGATAAGGAGGAGGAGGAATACGAGTTAATGAAGTATAAAAAGAAGAAGATGAGGGAAAGAGGAAGTAAGGAGATTGAATAAAGAGAGAAAACTAGAAAAAAATGGATCAAAACCGGGTGATAACAGAGACCCATCCCACACATACAAAAAACATCCATTTGTCAAGTCAGTTTAGGCGGACCATTGAACTTACTAAACACAGTATTGTTATGAATAAAAAAAAAAAATAGTTCGTTTTATAATATTAAGGTCGAATAACAGCCACAGGTAAAAAGTTTATATGTACATCACCTTTGTTTTGTGTTCATTATGTTATGGCGACCCAGGCGAAGATAATGGTCGTGGGGGGAAAAAAAAGATTGAAAGGGATTGTTTTATTGTTTTGTTTTTTTTACGTGTGTATTTAGTTTGTAATTAGAGTTTTGTTAACGAGTGATGAAAAATAATGCGATTTGTGGTGTTTTGTTTATTTTATTTGGGGTTGGGGGCGGGGCGGGGGGAGGGGTTTGGTGTCATTCTTCTTGGATTTGTCTATTTTCTTTATTTCAATCTCTCCTCTCCTTTCCTCTCTTCCCCTCTCCTCTCCTCACTCTGTCCCCTTCCTTGTACACTATTCCTGATATAATTTTTCCCTCTTCTCACTTTCTCTCTCCTTGTCTTCGTCACTCTTATTTTTTTTTCTTATTCTCCATTCGTCTTCTCCCTTTTCTTTTTCTCTCTGTCCTCCCTTTCCTCCACTTCGTATTGTCCCCTCCCTCCTCTTTTCATCTTTTCTTATCTCCCTTCCTCATCACATCCCTTCACATTCTTCTCTTCCCTCTGCCCATCTTTCACTTTCCTCCCTTTCTTCCGTTTCTACTCTCTCTCCCCCTCCCCTCCTTCCCTCTCCTCCTTTCCCATTCCATCTCCTCCTTTCCAATTCTTCCCCCTCCTTTCCCCACCCCCACCCCTCCTTTCTCATTCCCCCTTTGCCGCCGTCTGTTTCTTCCATCCCCTTTCTTTCCCATTACATTTCTGCACAGTTTTCCTCCCCTCTTTAGTTTCCCTTCCTCCCTTTTCCATCTCGTATCTGCCCTTCCTTCCTCTCCTCTCCTCTCTTCTCTTCACCTTCCCTTCCGACTTCCTCTCCCTCTCCCCACCCTCTTTCTATCCTCTCCTCACCTTCTCTCCCCTCCCATCCCATCTTGTATCTACACCTCCCAAGCACCCCCCTCTCCCCTTCCCCAGCGCCCCTCCTCTCCCCCAGCACCTCTCCCCTCCCCCAGCGCCCCTCCCCTCAGCTGGGCCTCGCTGGTCCCCGACAGCACTCTGATTAAAAGGAGTTTTTGCGGAGGCTACACGGTAAAGAGTTCCTTGATGGACCCGCTAAAAATACAGGGACTGCCACCGACACACACCCCCTCAAGCATGCTGGCACGAGGAAGGATGCTCTCTCTCTCTCTCACATATATTTTCTTCTTTCCTTATCTATCTCGACCTAGATATCCGTACCTCATCACACAGTCTATTTTAAGGGCAAGATATATATGTCTCTACCTCTCGTTTTACTGAACACTACAACCTGAGCAACATCACCTGGTGGGCGACTGTACATACCTGTAATGAAGACCTCCTCCTCCCCCTGGCATATAGCACCGGGTAGGTCCACATTCTCGTAAAAACAAACAAAAATATAAACAAATTACAATGAATTTGCCTCGTATCTTATGATGAAAGGACTTTACTAAGAGGAAAAAAACGTTTAAAGAGAATAACATAAACGTTTCTCTGAGTCTGAACGTTATAGTAAGATGCGTTTACTTAGCACTAGACAAAATGAGCCTACAGGTGTATTAATTTAGTATCATATATAATTGTTTATCTTTGTTAATGATGAGTATGGAATAAAGTGCCTCACCTGTTGATCTTCGCTAAAACTCAACATTATCGTCAACAAATGGTTTAAAAATGTCAACATCGTGACAAAAATCGCTTCAATGATTCTCTATGTTGGTTTTAGCTGTCTCTTAACCCGGGTGTCTAGTGAGGGTAGAGTCTCGGTGCAGTTTCAGTGTCATTTTAGGGCGTTGTGTCTGCGTTTTAGCTTGTAGGCGATCAGATAACTTACTTTTTTCTTTTCTTTTTTCATCTTCACTTACGAATCTATGAGAATTACGTTATGTACTGTATGTTTCCTTTGTTATTAGTCAGGTGATGAGATATTTATAGTCTGTTATGGAAATATCAAATATCCCCGCCCTCTTTCTCTCATCTTGGCTTGTGATTGACCAGTTAGAAAACAAATAAATAAGGAAGTGCTGTAGATTGGATAAAAAAATTGCTTCCGGAGGCGACATTTCCACATCAACCAATCACAAAACTATACGTTACATTGGTGGGCGAAGCCGAGTATGACATTTCCATAATGAACAGAGAAACAGACTACAGTATCTCGTTACCTCAGCTATTGTTCCGGTTTTCTCACTTACTGGGGAGATATAATTGTTGTGCAGTATCAGGAGGAACACGAGACCCTTGCCTGCCTGCCTGCCTGCCTGCCTCTTGTGAGTCAATTTACCAGTCAAGACATTCATGTTTGCGTTTTGGGTAATGTCTGCCGGGTACATATCAACCCGAGTGACTTATTGTGGAGATGTTTGTTGTTGTTTTTATTATTAACTTTTGTATTTGTTGCGGTATTATTATTATTATTATTATTATTATTATTTTTTTTTTTTTTTTTTTATTATCATTATCATTATCATTATTATTATTATTATTATTATCTCTTCTTTGTCTTCCTCTCACTCATCTCTCGGCTATGTGTCTTCCTTGTGTCTTTATCACTGATTGGTTCACTCTCTCACTGACGGAACAAAACCTATTGAATTGATAGTCTTCTGTGCCTCTCTCCTTTATCTCCTCCGCTTCATTTCATCTCCTCCTTCTCCTTCTTTCATCCCACCCCTTTCTCTCTTCCTCCTACTCTTCTTCCTTTTATTCCACTTGTTTCCCCCTCCTTCCTCCTTCATCCAGCCCTCCCCCCCTTCCCCTCCTCCAGTTTCGTCTCCTCCTCCATCTCCTTCTCCTCTTCTCCTCCTCGCCCAGTTACTCCTCTCTCTCTCTCACTGTTTTCACACCTAAGTCTCCCTTCAATTTTATCGTTCTTGTTTTATTTGTATTTTTTATTCGTAATCTCTGCCTAGAATTGTGGTACTGATGGCTGTCGAAAAATACTGTGAGGTAACAAGTTGAAGGGGAATAAGTCAGTGAGTTTCGTGCCTTTCCCCTCAGCTTTCTATATCAGAGGTTTCCGTACCTTTCCTCTCAGCTTTCTATGTCAGAGGCTTCCGTACCTTCCCTCTCAGCTTTCTATATCAGAGGCTTCCGTACCTTCCCTCTCAGCTTTCTATATCAGAGGCTTCCGTACCTTCCCTCTCAGCTTTCTATATCAGAGGTTTCCGTACCTTCCCTCTCAGCTTTCTATATCAGAGGCTTCCGTACCTTCCCTCTCAGCTTTCTATATCAGAGACTTCCGTACCTTCCCTCTCAGCTTTCTATATCAGAGGTTTCCGTACCTTCCCTCTCAGCTTTCTATATCAGAGGCTTCCGTACCTTCCCTCTCAGCTTTCTATATCAGAGGCTTCCGTACCTTCCCTCTCAGCTTTCTATATCAGAGGCTTCCGTATACCTTCCCAGCTCTCATTAATCAGCGGGGGGTTTGGTGGCTTCCCTCATGGCTGGCAGGTTTGAGGAGCACCCGAACAGCTCAAGTGTGAGGTTAGGGGGGGAGGAGCCGTGACCAGGTGCAGAGGGAGATAGTGCTGTGTGGTCAAGGGAGACTGGAGTTATATATTTAATAGAAGGTTGGGATATAGAGTTTTAATCTTGAGTTATATATTACACACTTGAGTTATATTGTTATTAGACTTTGGAGTTATATATTATTACAGGCTGGACTTTTACATCACTAAAAGGGCTGAACAAAACATATCGCACAAAAATAATTGAATATATCGCTTAAAATAGATGGAAATATTGCTTAAAATCGCTGGAAATATCGGCTGAGGTATCAAAAGAGAAATGGGGCAATAAATGACCCGCAGGCGCTAGTGACGGGGTAGTGTGGGGGAAGGGGGAGGAATTAATATCAGGGGGGAAAGTGTAAGGGGGACAACCAGGGACATCCTACATCCCCCTCCCCTTAGAATTGTACCAGTTTAGTGTTTCTCCTTAAAATTGCATGGGTTTATTTCCCTTCCCCTGAGAAATGCGTCCATGTATCCCCCCTCCCCCCAGAGAGGTATCACCCACCCACTTCTTTCCCCCCCAGAGATATGACACCTACCCACTTCCCTACCTCCTACCCCCCCTCCCAGTACCCTCCCCTCCCTTCCCCTAGATATGCAGCCGGCCCAGCATAAATCTGCATAGTTATTGTGAAAAAGTATGTCAAGAGAAGTGTTAGGTGGAGCGTGGAGGAGAGGAAACAGGGTCGGAAGGAAGGAAGGAAGCGGGGGGAGAAAAAGTATAGGGAGGAGGAGGAAGAAGAGGAAGAGGTGGTTGTGTAAGAAGAGAG
>NW_024720672.1:190000-367500 GCF_018991925.1 Homarus americanus
TGGTTGCTAGGCGACGAGGCTTGTTAGGGAGGAATATATAGACACCCTCAAGCTGTGTGTGTGTGTGTGTGTGTGTGTGTGTGTGTGTGTGTCAGAGGACGTGGTGAGTATGCTTCGAGTACAAAATGGGACAGAAAAGTAGACAAACAAAACGAGAGAGAGAGAGAGAGAGAGAGAGAGAACAGCAGAGGTGAGGTAAAAGAAAACGGGCCGTGGCAGGTGGGGAGTCTGGCAGAAGTTCGCCAAACTGCCAACAAGACGAGGAGGGAACTTCCTGAGGGAGGGAGTGACAAGACAGTATTGACAGGTTCTCAGACAGGTGGAAAATCCTGAGAGAGAGAGAGAGAGAGAGAGAGAGAGAGAGAGTCTGTGTCTGTCTGTCTTTTGAGTAACTTCCTCCGCTCACTCACATCCTGTTTCTACTTGTCTGTCTGTCTGTCTGTCTGTCTGCGTTGCATGGGGGAGAAGGGGAGAGAAGAGTTAGAAGGAGAAGTGATATAAGAGTGGAAGAGATAGGAAGGAGAGATGGAGATGGTTGATGATAACGGGAAAGGAAGAAGAAGAAGTGGAGATGAGAGGGATGAGAGGGATGAGAGAGGGGGTGGATGAAGAGCTCTCAGATCAAGGTCGTCATCGTACCCAGAGTTTGCTTGTTAATGCCCAAAAGATATTTACTCCTTGAAGTGACTGACTGACAGACGTACAGTAAAATCTATATATGTACAATTTACCTTCACAAGCAAATCCAATCAACACCTGGGGAAGTTTTTTTTATATATAATTAAATTTAAAAGTTTCATGTAAGTTAATTTAAGTTAATTTCTAATATTTAAGTTTTATAATGAATGTAATAAATTTCTGACATCTATAAGACTTCAGTTTATTAAAGGAATTTGGGTTTATAAATATATTGGTTAATAAATTTTAATCGTTATTTTCGTTTATTGACTGAATTAAGATAATTTTAGAGGTTAGGTTAGGTTAGGTTAGGTTAGGTTAGGTTAGGTTAGGTTAGGTTACAGGTTTAATATACAGGTAGAGGAGAACTTGACACTTGAGTTTACAGGTAAATGTATTGTGCATTTAGAACGCCTAATGGTAGAGTTTACTGGGTGGTAAGACCTAGCCAACTGGGTCACAAGTCACAGAGCGTCGCAAAATGAGCTCTTGTGCCGGTTCATAACCTTCCGTGTCTCGTAGGAGGTTCCAACCCAAGGCCTCGATAACACCTGGGTAGTGTGTGGCCAAGAGATTACCTGAGTGCACATTGAGCCGATTGACCTTCCTCCTGCGCCTCTTTCCTTCATACCTCTTCCTCTCTCTCTCTCCCTCTTGCTCCTTCATTCTTTCCTCCTCTTTGTCTCTCCTGCCCCTCCCTTTCTCCCTCTTCCCTCCCTCCCCCCCTGTTCCCCCACCCCTCCTTATCCCCCTCCATCTCCTTAATATTCCCCCTCCCCCCCTCTTTCACCACTCATTCTCTCTTCCTCTTATATACTTACATTTCACCCGCCCTTCCCCCTCTCATCCTCTCTCACACCCCCTGGCTTATCACTTTCCCCTCCTCCTTCTCTCCAACCCCTCCTTTCCCTACTACCCCCCTTTTCCTCCCACTCTTCTCCCCCATTCCTCTTTCTCTCAATCTACTCTCCATTCCTCTCTCTCTCTCTCTCTCTCTCTCACTCTTTCCTCCCCACTTTCACTCTACCCCTATCCGTCACTCCTTCACTCCCCACTCTCCTTCCCTACCCTCATTCCCCAAACTTAGACCCACGTGATTACTTTGCTGTAATCTCCTCTGCTTTACAGCTTACCAGAGGCGCCTGTAATTTAAGGATTGTGTGGCCCATTGTAGCGAAATACCTGTAATTATGATGGAACTGCTGTATTTCTTGATTTTCACTAAATGGCGCCGCCGCAGGTGTAGATCCGGCAGGTGTGTTTGTCAAATTCGTTCACCTTGACGTGGTTTCCCCCTTGCCCAAGACTGAAGAAGGTAATTGAAACAGGTGTGTAAGTATTAATTAAGGTTATGTGGTGTAGAAGAGAAACATTGGTGATTGTTGTTGTTGTTGTTGTGTTGCTGTTGTTATTGTTGTTATTTATGTTGTTGTTGTTCTCTCTTATTGCTCCTCTCCCCTACACTACCTTCACTTCCTCTTTTCTCCTCTTGGGAAATATGTTTCATAATTCGGGGTTGTATTCCTGAGACATACATAAGGATTAATGACTCCATGACCATAAGTGTCAATGTCCCGGAGTTATAACACAATATTGAGTAGTGGAGGGCTGTCACAAGTCTATGGGGCTAAGACATAAAATATCAACCCTCTATTTAAAGTGGTAATACTGTAGCTATAAATGAGAGAGAGAGAGAGAGAGAGAGAGAGAGAGAGAGAGAGAGAGAGAGAGAGAGATTCTGTAGTATAAGACTTTAACAGCAAAATTGTGAGATGTGGAATATTTAATAGTGTGTCAATCAAAACAGTGGCCGCCATTTCTGACTGACTGACTGATCAATGAAACTCGGTAATTCTCAGATACGAAATATATTTAAATTTCAAAGGCGTAGGAAAACTAGATAGTAAAAATTCATAGAAGAAACATCAACAAATTTCATAGAAGTAAAAATCTTTGAAAAAATCGTGAGCCAAAAATCTGTCAGTTTCTGAAGTCGAAAATCTGTTGTATAATTTTTGTATTTAACTTCTTAAGATACTGATTTAATTATGATTAAACTTTAAAACACAATCTGATATGCTTGTATAAGGAGCTTCAGTTAGTGCTTCATGCTTCAGCTTCTCCTGCATTCAGTCAGTGCTTCAGCTTCTCCTGCATTCAGTCAGTGCTTCAGTTATCCTGCATTCAGTCAGTGCTTCAGTTTCTCCTATATTCAATCAGTGCTTCAGCTCTTGCATTCAATCAGTGCTTCAGCTCTTGCATTCAATCAGTGCTTCAGCTCTTGCATTAAGTCAGTGCTTCAGCTCCTCCAGCATCATTACGGTGAAGCAACCGTGACGTAAATTCAGGGCTCCTTCCACCGTGGAATTTAAAAGTGGTTTCCCCTCCCTCCCTCCCTCCCTCCCTCCCAACACAGAATTCTAATTGGTTGTTGGCTCAATGGGACCCCAGTCTTTATGGCTACCAGCTTTAATGGATACCAATCCTAAAAGGTCCCAATTCTAATAGGCCCCAATTCTAATAGGCCTCAATTATAATCGGTTTCAATCCTAATAGGCCCCGATCGTAATAGGTCCCAGTCCTAATAAATTTCAAACCTAATAGGCCCCAATCCTAATAGGTCCCAGTCCTAACAGGCCCCAATTATAAAACGCCTCAATCCTAATAGGCCTTAATCCTAATCTAATCTAACCTTACCATTAGGATTGTGACCTTTTAGATTGGGTCACATTACGTTAGACTGGGGTCTGTTGACTGTTATTACCAGGCATTAGAGCGTTATACCTTTGTCTCCATAACTGGGATTCTGACAGGTGTGGTAGAGTCTCTGGGTAGATCTGACGCCATTTTGATAATTCCTTCGTTCTCATAACTTAGTGACTGGGGTAGATATCAGAGAACTATCGAGATACTGTAGAGGTTCTGCTTAATAACGCCGCCATATTGGTTCTAATCTTTGTACTGAAGCCATATTAAGACACTTGAGTCACCATAGAATATATTATGGTAGAGTCTTAGTGTAAATATGATGCCATGATGATTACCTAACCTAACCTAACCTCACCTCGCCTCGCCTAACCTCGCCTCGCCTAACCTCGCCTCGCCTCGCCTAACCTCGCCTCGCCTAACCTCGCCTCGCCTTGCCTTATGTAGTTCAGTTAAGTAGTAAGGAAACCATTAATAGTTAAGGCAGAGGCTTGGCATAATTTCGACGCCATTTTGTCCCACATAGCTTGACCGAGCCGCCTTGATAACATTCTTCCATCAACAGTTTAGGAGTAAATTTTTCGGACTCACTTCTGAGGACTCGTACCCTGACGGCAATAAATTCTCATCCTCTCTCTCTCTCTCTCTCTCTCTCTCTCTCTCTCTCAGCCATTCAGTAAGCCAGCCTCTTCCTTCCATTATCAACCAGGCTTAAAGTCCTAACTTCTTGGACTAGGAAACCTTAAATTATTCATCCCTGCCTTAGCCTCCATTACCTACACCTAATGCATCTCAACGTCACCAATGATTATACTTAATTATACTTAACTAATGACCTAATGAGAGTGGGATGGATTAGTGTGTGTGTGTGTGTGTGTGTGTGTGTGTGTGTGTGTGTGTGTGTGTGTGTGTGTGTGTGTGTGTGTGTGTGTGTGTGTGTGTGTGTGTGTGTGTGTGTGTGTGTGTGTGTGTGTGTGTGTGTGTGTGTGTGTGTGTGTGTGTGTGTGCCAAGAGCAGATATTGTACACCTTCATCGTGGGGTTCGTGTTTGAATCTTATTGTTCGTCTCTTCTTGAGGATTCGTGAGGAACTAATTCCTTCTTGGTAGTGGCTGTCCACCTCTCCGTCACCCAACACCTGATACATGTATACCACACACACACACACACACACCCTATTAGCTATCAACACTCATCATCAGACGAATATAACACCCTCATTAACGCCATACATTACATACCTGGGATTAACTTTTTCCGTATCCCCCCCCACCCCACTCACTCCACCTCCCTCACCCCCCCACCTGAGGCGCTGGAATACACAACCTCTGAGGGATACAGAACACAACCTCCTCCTGCTCTTCTCTTCCTCCCCCTGCTCCTCTTATAGCCTGGAGATGAAGTCCTCTCCCAGTGACTTCCCATAAGGCGACACCTAATCACCAGAGTCAAACATCTTCCAATCTTCGTCGCCCGGAAGGTGGGATTATATTAGGTCTCCTTGTGCTTCCTGGTGGGTGGGAGAAAGGCTTGTCCCTGCAGAGACCTACATCGAGGGAGGTAATATTCAGGGACATATATATTTTCAGTAGACTGCCCTGAAATGAGACCATTATCAGGGATATAAATTTCAGGGATTTAAGATATCCAGATGAGTCGTATTTTTCCCCACGACTGAGGATGTAAACACGAATCCAAATCACTCCTTTAACCTGTGAGAAAAAATTTAGTTAGGACAAGCTAATTGACTTCGATATTGCCATAAAACTCTTCCGTCTTCAGCAGTCGTATTCGCTCTATGACCTCAGCAAACGGTGAGAACTTGCCGTACGAATTTCCTTTTTAAGAATCTGGCTACAGGCGAAGACGTCGTGTCACCTCCAGAGATCTTGAGGGACTTGGGAAGAAGCAGCAGTAACATTCTGGCAACGTGTGATGGTAACTTGAAGTGTGATGGGAGGCCTTGTGGGATCGACTTCTGTTATTATTGTTACCATGTCTTCAACTTTGGGACAGCCCCAGACAGACAGACAGACAGACAGACGTATAGGTTAAAAAGGTTGAAAAGGTATAAAAACAGACAACAATTAAACTTAAAACACTGTCTAAAAAAATAAAAAAATAAAAAAATAAACACCTAGAATTGTTTTTGCCATTATTGAACACATTGCCAAGTTGAATAAGATGGATGACAATATTGAACCATATCAACCTAATGTGTGAGTATAAAACACTTTGACTCTTCCTTTGTAATAGGATAAGTGTATAAAATATCAACATTCATCTTGATAGAAGTTTGTTTGGCTTTACATATTTAAAAGAAGAAGATTCTCCATACGGTATATAAGCTGCTTTAAGCCTTTGATCAAATTATATACGATTTCTGCTAACCTAATTTTGCTGATATCTTAAGATCTTTGACTCCTGGCCGACTTGTTGCGTGGAGCTCAGACCCTACCCTTCCCCTCTCCCCCCTCTCTCTCACCACCCATCCCCTCTCCTTCCCTCTCCTTCCCCACCCATCCCCTCTCCTTCCCTTTCTCTCCCCATCCATCCCCTCTTCTCCTTCTCCTCCTCCTCCTCTCCTTCCTCTCTCCTCCTCTCCTTCCTCTCCTCCCTCCTCTCCCCTCCCTCTCCTTCCCTCTCTCTCCCTCCCCCTCCTTCCCTTAGCTATAATTGCTACGTCAGAGAACTCCCCACCAGACGTCATATAATTTCCATCCAATTAAAACTTAGGAAGTTAGCGTTCACAATTCCCGAGTTATTTTTTTTAAGGGCAAATGACATACTGATACTGTAATTATGGGGTGTGTATGGGCCATTATTATTATTATTATTATTATTATTATTATTATTATTATTATTATTATTATTATTATTATTATTATTATTATTATTATTATTCTTCAGTGGTAACTTGCATTTTTATTTCTCCACCTCTATTCTCTTTCTTCGTCTGTTTACGTACACATTCACATTATCCCAGCCTCTCTCTCTCTCTCTCATCTGTCCATTGTTTCCTTCTGATCTGTTCCCCGGTGTACGGTGGCCGAGTGGATACAACGCTCATCTCCTGTCCTTACGAGTCACTGGTTATAGCCCGAGGTGACCCTAGTTCACCCAGCTGTAAAAGGGTACCTACTATACCTTGAGATTAAAGAAAGCGATAGAGTGGATTGTCGACCACGCTGCCTCCTTGTGTACAGTAAATAGGCTTTATCTGCAGTGTGCTGTATCCGCGCTGCCCCTAACTGACAATCAAGGCCTACGGGAGACTCGCCTTCTTGAGATACAGTGACTGACAATCAAGGCCTACGGGAGACTCGCCTTCTTGAGATACAGTGACTGTGTGTGTGTGTATGTGTGTGTGTGTGTGTGTGTGTGTGTGTGTGTGTGTGATATAGCGCGCGCGTGTGTGCGTGTGTGTGTGTGTGTCACTTCCCCTGTTTGATCACTGACTTGTAAAGCGTCGTGTTAGTCTCTCTAAACCTTATCCCATAACCATAACCTTTCTCCTTCTCCTTCTCCTTTACCTTCTCCTTCTCCCTCCCCTTCCCCCTCCCCATCTTCCTTCTCCCTTCCCTCCCCATTACTCCATCTTTCATCTCTATCTTCTCCTCTCCTTGTCCACCTCGTTTTGCCTCATCATGACGACAATAAAGCCTACTTGATAGCTGGGTGTCCTGTGCTGTCTGTCTGCTTATATCTTGTCTGTGTCTGTCTGTCTGTCTGTCTGTATGTCTCTCTATGTATGTATGTGTATGTATTGATGTTCAGCGTATTGATGTCTGTATGTATGTGTGTATGTATGTATGTATGTATGTATGTATTGGATGTCTGTATGTATGCTGATGTTCGGTATGTATGTATGTATGTATGTATGTATGTATGTATGTATGTATGTGTGTGTGTGTGTGTAATCTATATATGTATGTATGTATGTATTGATGTCTGTATGTATGTGTGTATGTATGTGTGTGTAAGTGTAACTATATATGTATGTATGTATGTTTTGTTTTATTTATTCAATGTTAATGACCTGCCGTGTTTGGGTTCCCTGCAACAACATCGTATAGAGTATCATCCACCAGTGACCTCCTGTTGACCTTTGTGACCGGGTCAATTACTGCTTCATGACCCGTATGTCGTTTCTTGTTCTCGTGTTGCCATATCCCTTACCTCTACTACGTCTCTCTCTCCTCAACCCACCACCGACTTTCTCTCCCACCTCCCTCCCCCTTATTCACCACAGATGAAAGGTACCCCTTCACCACCCACCCACCACAAGATACATAGACACCTGAGAATAAAACCCATCAACCAGCAGCTGCACACCCTGGCCAGCAGAATCTGGCAAAAGATAGAACGATCAGAACAAGAACTCCTTCAAAGACTCCCACCAGATAACGACAACAACCATACATTGTTCCCAAAAAGTTACCAAATCTCAAAAGGTCCATTACCACCCCCGATCTACACGGTCAGGCAACAGACAACCTCCCCTAGACCAGCATCCGCCAGTAGGGTCGGCGGAATATGAAACAAGGCCCTTAAAACACCCATATATGGGACAGGGTAGGATGTCTAGTGCCTGTACCGACAGACAATAACTAACCCATGACACAACCCTAACACACTATTAGCTTAGCTAGGCGGTCAGCCCGCCCTCTCTTACCTCCTCCTAAATTTCTTCAATTTCCGAACTATAGCTTCCTTCCCCACCTCTAATCTTCTTTCACCCCTCCTTTCTCTACACACACACAAAAAAAAACCCTCGCTCTTACCACTCACTCTCCCCTCCCCATTCACCCCTCTCTCTCCCCCACTCATTCCTCCCCTTCCCCACTCATTCCTCCCCTCACTCCTACCCTCCCCCTCCCCACTCACTCCTCCCCACTCACTCCTCCCCACCCTCTCCTCTCTTTCCTCCCCACCCTCTCCTCTCTTTCCTCCCCACCCTCCCCACGTACGTCTCCCCTCCACTCAGATGTCACATTAATTCAGGATGAGGATGACTCGTCCCCCTGGGGAGGAGAGGGAAGGAGGGAAGGAAGAGAGGAAGTTAGGGAGAGGACTGAGGGTGAACGTTGGGAGGGGGGCGAAGGGAGAGATGAGAAAGGGAAAGAGGGGAGAGAAGATGGAAAGCACGAAACAGGAATGGGAAGGAGGGAGAACAGGGAGAGTGGAGAGATAAGATATGGAAAGAAGGGAGAGATGGAGAGAAAAGAAATAAGGAGACAGAGGGAGGGGGAGAGATGGGGAGAATAGGGGGGGTGAACCAAGAAATATTGGGAAGAAGAAGTAGGAGAGTTATCGCTTCCTGCCATACTATCTGGACGGTGACAGCAGCGGCGAGGTTGGCAACTAACTCGGGCTGGTTTATCTGGGGCGAGGGACCTACCCCAAGTGGCAGTGGGGGGGGGTGATATATGGGGGTTCAGAAGGGGTGGGATAATGTATTGGGGGGTTCAGAAGGGGTGGATAATGTATTGGGGGGTTCATTGGGGGTTCAGGAGGGGTGGGATAATGTATTGGGGGTTCAGGAGGGGTGGATAATGTATTGGGGGTTCAGGAGGTGGGATAATGTATTGGGGGGGTTAAGAGGGGTGGGATAATGGTGGGGGTTCAGGAGGGGTGGGATAATGTATTGGGGGGTTCAGGAGGGGTGGGATAATGTATTGGGGGGTTAAGAGGTGGATAATGTATTGGGGGTTCAGGAGGTGGATAATGTATTGGGGGTTCAGGAGGGTGGGATAATGTATTGGGGGGTTAAGAGGGGCCGGGAGATGAAAGGGGTGTATAGGACAGGTATACAAGGTGGATAGAAGGGTAAAGGGGTAGATGGGAGTGGATAGAAGGATTAACAAGAATGGATAGAGAAGAGGAAGAGGAAGAGGAATGGAATACAAAGAAATGGCGAAAGGAATGGATAAGGCAGAGGAATAAATAGGTGGATAGGAGGCTTAAAAAAAGGTGTCTAGAGAATGTTGGAATAAATAGGAATTAAAAGACAAAAATAGAATTAGTTTAAGAATATTGATAAAAGAATGGAAGGAAAATGAGAGAAAAAATCAATCGAATGTAGGAACAGGTAAAAAAGGAGTTAAGAAGAAAGTAAGAGGAAGAGGCAAGGAAGAAGAAAATTTCCGCTTAGACTTGAGAATTTTCTCCACCGACTTTTAGGAGCAAAAAAAAAAGTGGAGAAAACTTTTAAAATTAAGTCGAAATTTGGGAAAGGAGAGAAAGAGACGATAATTGGCAATAACTTGGAGAGAAAGGATGAGTAAATGAAGAGGAAGAAGAAATAGCAAAAAACGAAGTGTAAGAGAAAGGGAGGATAATTAAGTGTAGGAGAGGAAGAAAGGAAACGAAAATAAGAGAAAAGGCAAAGACATAAAAGTGAAGAAGAGGAGATAGATAATTTTGATGATGATGATGATAGAAAAATGTTGAAGTAACTAGTTCTTGGGGAGGTGGTAATGTTGATAGCCTTAGGTTAGGTTAGGTTTAAACTAAGTTAGGCTAAGTAAGGTTAATTTAGGTGAAATTAAGTGAGGTTCGGTTAAATTCGA
This sequence comes from Homarus americanus, assembly GCF_018991925.1. Taxonomy (NCBI): domain Eukaryota; kingdom Metazoa; phylum Arthropoda; class Malacostraca; order Decapoda; family Nephropidae; genus Homarus; species Homarus americanus. Next base: position 199,956 of record NW_024720672.1, read on the forward strand.
TTGAATCCGGTTACGTAGAGTTAGATTCGGTTGGGTTTATTTGGGTTATGTTTGGTGATTTTAAGTTAGGTTTAGTTTGGTTACATTTGGGTTAGTTAAGTTTGGTTTGGGTAGGTTAAGTTTGGTTAGGATAAGTTAGTTTAGGTTAAATTTCGTTTAGTAATGTTAAGTTAACTTGTTAGGTTAAGTTTGAATAAATTTGATGAGATGTAATTATACGAGTATAAAAAATTATTTAATTTTACCTCATATTCCTCTTGCATCTTACTCTTGCATCTTCCCCTTCCTCTTCTCCTTCCTCCTCCTCTTCTTCCCTTTCCTCCTTCTCTTCTTCCGCTTCCTCCTTCTCTTCCATCACCACCTCCTCTATTTTCTCTTATTTATTCTCCTTCTTCTTCTTCTTCCTTACGGTACAAGAAAGCGCTAGACGTGTTGGCACCTTGAGGTCTCGGCCATAACCCGACACCAACACAACAACAAACTCCTTGATGCAATCTGACGGCGATGTTGACGAACCCAGACACGAAGACAGCTAACCCCGGCTCCTTCCTCCCCATCCTAGCATCCTCCTCCTCGCCGCATATCCTCCTTCTCCTCCTCACATCCTTCTCCTCTTTCTCCTCCCCTCCTCCTTTTCTTCCTCTCGTCATCCTCTTAGTCTTTCTCTCGCCCTCCTCACATCTTCCTCCCTTTCTTTCCCTCTCCCTCCCTTTCTTTCCCTCTCCCTCCCTTTCTTCCTCCCATCTCTCTCTTTCCTGTCCTATTCCGCACGCGCGTGAGTTTTGACACACCACAGTAAGAGTTACACACGAGAGCCGGAGTCAGGAAACCACCTGACTCGAGTTAATGTTGTGATGGCGTACATGGTTGTTGTTGGTGGTTGTTGGTTGTTGTTAGTGGTGGTTGTTGGTTGTTGTTGTTTGTGGTAGTTGTTGTTGGTTGTTGGTGGTGGTTGTTTTGTGTTGTTTTGATGTTGTGTTGATGGTAGTTATTGTTATTATTGTTGTTGTTATAGTAGATGTTAGGGTACATGGTTGTTTTGGAGGAGGAGGAGGACGAGTAGGAAGAATAAGAGGAAGAGAAGTAGTAATAGTAGTAATAGTAGTTGTAATAGTAGTAGTAGTAGTCGGAGGAATAATATTCATAATAATAGTATGATGTGTAAACAAACATACAGGAAGGAGGAGGAGGAAAAACAAAGAGGAAATTGAAGGAAAAGAAGAAGGAAAAATGTACTTGAGAGATGCGAATGTGACACCACCGACTTTGTTTTTTTTTCGGGGAAATAATGATACGGCAGGGAAATGGAACGGAAGGAACAGGCCGGAAGGGAACAGGGCGGAAGGGGACAGAGAAAAAGAAAAATGAAAAACTTGAGAGAGGAAATTAAGTCGATAAGATAGTTTGACAATGAGGTGGGACAAAGGCACGAGAGAGAGAGAGAGAGAGAGAGAGAGAGAGAGAGAGAGAGAGAGAGAGAGAGAGAGAGAGAGAGAGAGAGAAAAAAAAGAGACAAAAATAAATAAATAAAAATACAATAAGACATTAGGGTTGTAGTCATGGATGTGTTGATACATAACATATAACACACAACACAACACAACACAGCACAGCACAACACAGCACAGCACAGCACAGCACAACACAGCACAGCACAGCACAGCAAAATAAAAGATGACGAAACAATATAATGGTAGTGGGAATTCTGGTAGCCTAGGAGGGGGGGGGTTACCTGAAACAAGAGAAGAAGAATAGTGTTAATTTCCCCGGTAGTTGAGGCACTTACAGAGGAGGAACAACAAGAGGAGGAACGGTGATAATAACTTTGGTCGTTAAGGCTCTTTAAGGAGAAGAATAGTGGTGTAGGTAATTCTGGAAGGTGAGGCCTATGAGGACAAGGAAGAGGAGGAAGACGAGGAGGAGGAAGAAGAGGTAGAGGAGGAGGAAGAAGAAGAAGAAGAAGAAGAAGAGGAGGAGGAAGAAGAAGAAGAGGTAGAGGAAGAAGAAGAAGAGGTAGAGGAGGAGGAAGAAGAGGAGGAAGAGGAGGAGGAAGAAGAGGTAGAGGAGGAGGAAGAAGAAGAAGAAGAAGAAGAAGAGGAGGAGGAAGAAGAAGAAGAGGTAGAGGAAGAAGAAGAAGAGGTAGAGGAGGAGGAAGAAGAGGAGGAAGAAGAAGAAGAGGTAGAGGAGGAGGAAGAAGAGGTAGAGGAGGAGGAAGAGGAGGAGAAGAAGAGGTAGAGGAGGAGGAAGAAGAGGTAGAGGAGGAGGAAGAGTAGGAGGAGGAGGAAGAAGAAGAAGAAGAAGAGGAGGGAAGAAGAAGAAGAGGTAGAGGAGGAGAAGAAGAGGAGGAAGAAGAAGAAGAGGAGAGGAAGAAGAAGAGGTGGAGAGGAGGAAGAGGAGAGAGAGGAGGAAGAGGAGGAAGAGGAGGAGAAGAGGTAGAGGAGGAGGAAGAAGAAGAAGAAGAGGAGGAGGAAGAAGAAGAAGAAGAGGAAGAAAAGGAAGAAGAGGTAGAAGAGGGAGAAGAAGAAGAAGAGGTAGAGGAGGAGGAAGAGGAGGAGGAAGAAGAGGAAGAGGAGGAGGAAGAAGAGGAGGAAGAAGAGGTAGAGGAGGAGGAAGAATAGGAGGAGGAGGAGGAAGAAGAAGAGGAGGAGGAGGAAGAGGAGGAAGAGGAGGAGGAGGAGGAAGAAGAAGAAGAGGAAGGCAATTTTTTGGGTGATATAACGTTTTGTTGCCATAACGTAATATTAATATAACGTTTCATTATCGTAGTAGTTCTATTTTTGTCAACGTCATCAGTCAGCAGAAATGACAGGAGGGAAAAGAATAAAAAACATATCAGACGGAAATGCATTATGAATCACGGGAGAAAAATTAATCAAAGAGACAGAGGAAATTAGACCAGAAAAAGAGTAATGGGCAGGAAGTGGAAGACGGTAAAGAAGCAGCCAGGAATAGGAGTGTCAGGGAGAGGAGGATGGACAGGTGGAATATAAGACAGAAAAGGTTGCAGTTGACGGTGTAGTGACTCAGGTGTCTCCACTGACGACTGACTTTAGTATACCGTCCTCGTGGTCCTGTGTGTAGAGTCTGGTGGAGGGCAGTGGTTAGCCTGGGAGAGATACTTGGGCTTTGTGGTAGATCGTCTTTTTGGTGTTCCATAGTCCAGGTAGGAAGGTTTAAGGACACTTATCACCCAGCCACAAAGCTTATTGCTAAACTTTATCCAGGTTATCAAGATGGGATGGGACACTCGACAGCCAGATCAGAGCCAAGTACTCTAGTTACGGTCTACTGTAACTTATGCTTTGTGCAACATTACGATCATTATTAGTCAAGGAAGCGAGTGGTTCGACTTACGGCTGAGATCCTGAGTGAAGCTGTGTGGCTGACGGTGTCCATGTAGTGTTAAACGTCAACTCCTCGTCAGTGTCCGCGGCCAAGACTGAGAGATGGTCCAGGAGCGGAATGGTCACTTCGCAGAGCTGTATTCTGCCCAGCGTCTTGTTAGGAGAAAAATTCGCAAAGCTAACAGATTCCTTTCTTGTATACATCTTGATTTGTTACTTGATGTATCTGGCCTCTTACTGACTGTCCTCGCGGCTGTAAAGGAGGAGGTGAGGATGCTATCTTTTTTGATAAGAACATTCCAGAGTGTTGGGCCAAAGACGGAATCCTGAGACACCGATGCTCCTGTTAGCTTCTCCTGACAGCTCCTCTAGGTGTCCTCCCAGAAGGTGGGCCTCGCGAAACACTGTTAAGACCTCCCCGGGTACATATGGAGCGTAGCCTCTCAAGGAACAGTGTGTCAGACGCGGCCAGAGTGCTCCCATTATGTCCAGGGCAACCGCGAGGGTTTCTCATCTCGTCCGAAACATCTGCAACTCTATTGAGAGGAGGAAGAGGTGGAGGTGGGGAAGTGGTCAACAGTTGATCGCTGGACTGCAGGTTGTACCTGTAGAGGTTGTTACTGATTTTATCAGCAATGATACTTTCGAAAAGTTTGCCGAGTACGGGTAAATGGGAGACAGGCGTTAGTATTTGGAGTTTGACTTTTACCACTTTTTGTTTAGCAGGATTACACTCGCCTGCTTCCAGATGCTGGACCAGATGTTCTCCTCTGTACAGGTAGCGAGGAGGGACGTGAGAGGACTTACAAGTACGGTGGCGCACTTTCCTTGAACATGGAAGCTCACGTCGTTTGGACCAATTGCCTTTCTACTGTTGCTGTCTTGCAATTTTTCATTTTTTTCTTGACGAGCATAAATGTTTGCCTGTCGACCTTCACACCGGGATCAGATAGTCATTTCCTTGCTGAGCATTCAAGCCAGCAGCCTAAGCTGTTAGGGATAACTGAAGACAGCTGTTCCATCGGATTTGATAAAACGCTGAATTGTCTTTTGCTTGGTGAGTCCCAGCTTCTCCCTTACCAGTTGTCACATCGAGTTTTGCCGTCTACCCCATGACCAGTCAGCTTATTGCACATATTTCTCTTCCACTTGTTCATGACCCATTTGCCGGTGGCACCATGTGTTTCCGCGCCCTACAGTGGACGTGTTTATTGTGGCGGGTCTGGTAACGTTTATATAGCAGCCATTAACTGGATTTTTCTTCAGCTACGAGGCGACACCTGGACCTAAACGAGGGCTGATATCTGGGTCTTATACGGCGTTCTGGCATAGGGATATAACCCTTGCGGCACGTTGACTCTCTCCCTCTCTTTCCCTAGCTCTTTCGTTCGCTTTTTAGCTCTCACTCTCTCCTGCTCTACCTCCTTTTCACGGTTTCTTTTTAGCTCTCCTTTGCTGTGTTTTTAGCTCTCTCTCAAACTTACATAACACACATCACGGAGAATGTTTGGACTAGGGTGACCTCGGCCTCAGTGAGCACCCAAGCCAGAACCCTGACATTCAAGGATGAGGTATTTCTGTCAATTATTCCCCTTAACTGTACATTATGGGATCCTGTGTAATTTGCATCATCAGCTACGACACAATGATGGATTCTCTAAAATAGTAATGATAGGAAGAGATGGAAGAGGAGGAGGAGGAGATGGAAGATGAAGAGTTGGAAGGAGGAGAAGATGGAAAAGTAGATGTTAAAGGAGGAGTCGGAAAGGGAGATGGGGGAGATAGACCAGGAGAATGAGAAGATGGAAGAGGATGAGGATGAGGAGGAGATGGAAGAGGAAATGAAAGAAGAGGAGGAGATGGATGTGGAAGAGAAGAAGAACGAGAATCAATAACATAAAATTCGTGAGCATTATTATACACGTACACGGATTAATGAACTAATAAACCATAATTATACTCCTCTATAACGTCAGAAAGAGGATATAATTACCCCCATACTCTATAATCTTCATAAATTATACACTGGCTTGATGAGTGCTGATTATACTCATTATAAAGCACTTCGTTTTAATGATTTTAGACAAGTAATTAGATTCTTTTTTTTATCAGGGAAGTATTATAATAACTTGAGAACAATGACTTAATTCGGCTCCGTATTCAATGGATTAGGTCATCGTGCTGCTTAAGTCATCGTACTCAAGGGGTGAAGTCATCGTATTCAAGGGGTAAAGTCACCGTATTCAAGGGGTAAAGTCACCGTATTCAAGGGGTAAAGTCATCGTATTCAAGGGGTAAAGTCATCGTATTCAAGGGGTAAAGTCATCGTATTCAAGGGGTAAAGTCATCGTATTCAAGGGGTAAAGTCATCGTATTCAAGGGGTAAAGTCATCGTACTCAAGACATTAAAAAATAATAAAACACATAATGTAAATATTAAAAAAAAATAGAAATAGAACCAAACTGTAAAAAATAAAATAAATTAAATTATTAAAATCGATGGCCAATAATTAGTTATAGGTCGCGTTCAACCTCACCTGACAAACACATCCCTCCCTCACGTACCCCCTCAAAAAAAAATCAGTCAGGTCCACAAAGGCAGTTATTCAAAGCCTTATCATCATTATAATAAAAAAATAATAATGAGATATATCCAACAAATATTAGAGAAATGATTATGTTAGGTAAGTCAATCTCCTGAAGTATGGACCATCTGTTCCGGGTTCATAATTCAGGAGAGGTTTTGTCCTATTGGAAAAAAAAGTCTCGAATAAACCAAACCTTCAGACTTTGAACTTGAGAATGAAGCAGCAGGATGAGTCGAACTTTAGTATATCTTCCTTTTTTTTTTGAGGCTTCGAAGAGGATGTTAAATATAGACCACGGACACACTTTTGATGTTGAATATAGACCACGGACACACTTTTCATGTTAAATATAGACCACGGACACACTTTTCATGTTAAATATAGACCACAGACACACTTTTCATGTTATATATAGACCACGGACACACTTTTCATGTTAAATATAGACCACAGATATTTTAATAGTAAGTAAATGTCGCTGGGAGACTCGTGACTGCGCCGGAAATAGACCAGTCGGGTTATTACAATTGAAAGCGGTGCATATTCTTTTTTCCGCTTCATCACTTTAATCGGTTTTAGTGATAAGTGATGCAGCCAGAGTTGACCTTTTCAGTCCTTTTTTTTTCATTTTATTTTTTTTTTCGACGGTGGGGAGTGATTTTGTACAAGAGCCTTCATTCTTTTTTTTATGATGGGGAAGACGAAATGTAATGGATTACTTATGTAGGTCTCTCTCTCTCTGTCTCTCTCTCTCACTGTTGATGAAGTTGTGGAAATGCTTTAAGAGATTTTAGAGAGAGAGAGAGAGAGAGAGAGAGAGAGAGAGAGAGAGAGAGAGAGAGAGACCCTCAAAAGAAAATTACATTTACATTTCCTTAAAAAAAAAACTATTCCTTCAAGTAAATAACACATATCTCTCAGTAATGTTAAAGTAACTTGAGGTAACTTACTCGGGAGGTCAGGGAGTTATACACGTTTATTAGGTTAGGTTAGGCTAGGTTATGTTGGGTTAGGCTAGGCTTGGCTGGGCTTGGCTGGGCTTGGCTGGGCTTGGCTTGGCTGGGCTGGGTTACTTTTCATGATACAAAAATGGCGACCCTCACTAGCTGCTGCGTTCAATAAAAACTTCCTGCTTCCTTCACCGTAATTTTGTTATTATTAATTTTTTCAACTTCGATTTCTTTTATCCTTTTCCCCTCTGAAGTATTACGTAATGTCTGTCTTCCTCTATCTCTCTTTCTATCTTTTTCTCTGTCTTTCTCATTTTTATCTACCTTTCTTTCTCCTTTCTCTCTTTCTCTCTCACAAACACAGTAAACATCAGAATTCAGAAGACGTATCCAGTCACTGAGACCGTAAACTGATGCATGAATGTGACTGTTTGACTCCACAAGTGGCTGTACCTCAAGTGTTGTGTCAGTCTAGAGAGGTCACGGGCATGAAGTGTGAGTAGGTAACTGTATTGACCTAGCTTTAGAGGCACTTAATCTATCTCACACTCACGTAGGTCAGTCGAAAGTCAAGCATTGCCTCAGTTACCGATATGGATGTGTGAGAGTGACCCACTGATCCCCCTTCGCAATGGGTGTGTAACTGTGTATGAACTGACTCCGTAACCCCCTGTGAAATGGGTATGTGTGTATGTGTGACCTGACTCCGTGACCTGACCTGACCTGACCCCCGCAATACACGAGAACTTCCCAAGGGTGATCACAAAGTTAAGTGGTAGACGAATTACCTTGTGAGGGGAGGGCGTCAGAGTGTGGGTGGTGGTGTGGTAGTATCAGATCCTCCTTGGGCCATCTCCTGCTCCCCCCTCCTCCTCCATTCCCATCCTCCTCAACCAAGCAACAAGAGAATCATTGACTAGAGGGTATCACGAGCCACCAACAGTGACACCAGGTTACTTGAAGACTCGTATTATCAACAGTGATTGACGTAGGTATGCCATTCGGTCTCCGTAAGCCCTGTAGTTGGTTGTCTGAGCAGCAAGTCCCTAAGTCTTTCCCTACAGTTCTGGATGAATTAAATAAACAATTAATTATACAAAGATTTGATGTAGAATGTGTCTATAGCAATGGCCACTACTCAACAAAAACATTAATGTGGTAGGATTTTTATTTTTTTAATCTTTCAGGGAATATTTTTAGTTCAGGGATTATCTTTCAGAGTCCTTCAAGGATTACTTCGAGTCCTTGTGGGATTAGTTTCAGGTCTTGGTTCATGGTGGTGTTGACCTCGACCGCTGTGGTTCTTCAGGGGTGTGACTTATAGCTGGAAAAAAATACAAGATTATATTGAGTTTATTAATCGGTTGTTTGTCTGTCTGTCTGTTTGTTTATTATTTCACGTAATCGAACCTTTGGCAGAATATATTGATCACTTTTTTTTTTATTTGTCTGTATATTTGTTTGTGTGATGTGAGCTTTCCAACACATATCACATCTGGTTGGCCGCATCATTAGCTCGACACTGTAGAGTTTGGGTCAACATCAGACAGAGGTCAAGGTCAGAGGTCACTTATGTTAAGGTCAACACACGTGAGGAAGCTATCCATCATTATAAGCCAATCGCTGGGTCACATTCTCAGAGGCAAGGAGTAACTGCAGGGGTGATGGGTCAGGTGTTGTTTTGATCCCACTTGGTGACTGTTTGCTGTACTTATGACTGTTAAATGTAATATTGTGAGAACCGACCGAATACTTACCATACTCAGTCACTCATTCACTAAAACTCACTCACTCACTCACTCACTTATAAAAGCGAAAGTGCGTTTCATAGGCCTGGCGCCCCGCGTTAAGCACCGCCGGTATAGAATCAGGCAATGTACTCGATCGTATTCACTTCCTCACTCGTAAAGTTAGGTACCCGTTCACAGTTGGGTGATATGAGGGCGCCCTAGGCCAGTACTGTATTCACCCGACCACTGTTCTTATACTTATGTCAACCAGAAACTCACTTAAAAAAATAATAAAAAAAGAAACAGATCATGGTGGACGGTCATTGGGGTGACGAGCCGTGACCAACAACAACAACAGTAACAACGACAACAAAAACAACAACAAAAACAGTGTCTGTGGTATTCTCTCTCAGTAGTGACGTCAGCAAGTGAGAGTTGAGTAAAATACCAGGTAAGATATTCAGTAATTATACGGTGTTTGGATGACCAGCTGATGTTCGTTTACGCTGCGGTTTGGTGATGAAACTGTGTGAAAGACGTGAGAAAAAAATAATAATATAAACGGGAAATGAATTGTGTTTTAATCGAAAATGGAACTTAATATTGTTTTGTGTCCTGAACTATGGTGATATAATTGCCATGAATCATAATTGTCGTTCAAGAAAGACTCTCTCTCTCTCTCTCTCTCTCTCTCTCTCTCTCTCTCTCTCTCTCTCTCTCTCTCACAATAGCAGTCCGACATTGTCAATTATGAAACGCCTTGCAGAACAAATGCGCGAGTCGAGTACATCAACCATCCCAAGACACTCACTCTAAACACACGACTAGCAAATACTTGAAACGATGCTGGGAAGGAGAGATAGAAGGGGAATATGGGATGGCGGGAAGGAAGGAAGGTGAAGGTGAAAGAGGTGGTGGTTGTGGCAGAGGGAGGGAAGAAAGGAGAGAGGAATGGGAGGGGGGAAGGAGGAGGTTGTGAAGAGGGAGGAATGAAATAAGGGTGTGGAGGTGGGAGGGTTGGAGGGAGGGGAAGAAAGGAGAGATGGAAGGGAAGGGAAGGAGGAGGGTGTGGAAGGCGGTAATGAAAGAGATTATGAAAGAGGGAGGGGAGAAAGTAAGGAAGGAGTGAGTGGGAATGATAAGCATAAACAACCATTTGTCTGTCCACTTGAAGTATGATTCATGAACAATACCGGGTCTCTCTCTCACTCACTCCACGAGAGAGAGATACACACATGCACACGCGCACACACACACACACGCACACACACACACACACACACACGCACGCACGCACACACACACACACGCGCACGCACACACACACACACACACACACACACACACACACACACACACACACACACGATAGGACCACGACTTACTCTTCGTCTATGTCAGTCTGTGAATATTTCCATCATGGTGATGAGAAAAGTATGACAGGTGTAAAATTGGTTGGTTTTCAGCGGTGTTCTAGACATATATCTCTATGATTTATCTTAGGTTTTTCTAAACAGTTTAAGAAGTACAGATTAATGTATAATGTACGTACAGTATTTAGTTAGATATCGAACAAGTATAAAGTTAATTTTCCGATATCGTAACGTTCTCGTCTGTCGATACGATATCGGAACGTTGTGGCGATAAGGTTGAAAGGCCAATGATTGGTACTGTTGAAATTTTGTTTCTAGTGCAGATCGTGAGTGTTCCAATATAGTAAGGCAATCAACTATGCTTTTCAGTCTCATTTCGTGTATATGTTGAAAATTTCTACGTAGGTAAAGTTCCACTCATCCATCCTTAATTCGTCTAGCATTCCATCAACTGTTATGCTGTTACCAGGATCATCTTCAACCCTTCACCTAACTCGAGTTAAAATCATGACACGTTTTAGCTTGGTTAATGACGCCACCATCCATCACCTGTATAATTATATGCTTAATTACCATGCAGCCAGGTACTAAATCCTTCTTATATGCAAAATTACCCCAACAAGCAACAAGTAAACCCTCCCACTCTTGCCTGCCTATAATGACCTAAGGACTGTGTGTTAAAGAGTACTCAGCTTTCTTGTGTGTATAGAATGTGTTTATACAGCCTAGGACCTCCCTCCTCTGAGCTAAGGACTCTTCGCTGACACTACTTCACTTTATTGCTTGTGTGGAATGTGCTGGGATTGCCAAGGCTCCATGTGTAGGAGTTTAATGACCCTTACAGAGACTTTTAACCAAACAGTGTCTATAATGATGGCTGGAACTACAGACAAAGACTCTCTGTTCTCCCCATGTAGTGTGACCACCAATTAAGGACCCTAAAGGACTCCTACTGGTGTATGTAACAAGGCAGACTCGCTTCATGGTTGTATAGAAACAAAATACCTGGACTTCAATCATCAATCACCTGAACACCCTCGTCAATATAAGGTTTCCTGGCATCATCAGATAAGACCCGTCTGACCCCTGTGTTGTGACTCCCTTCTTACCACCCTCGAGACCCGTCCTAGGCATAGCATTATTTATTATTACCACATGTAACTCTGTTGACCTTAAATCGTGTAGCATGTGTTGTAATCAGACGAGATAATACCCTTTGACCCCTAGCTATAATGTGTGTGTGTGTGTGTGTGTAAACTCGCCCTCAAGCTTACCAACACTTACACAGTACACAAGACACAGGAAGTACACTAACCTACACAACCAGCGAGCGAGGAACAGAAGCAGCCAGTATCCGGGAGAGGAATATCTAGTCAGTAGTCAACCTTGTTTATCTCTGATGGCAAGATAGCTGATATACTTAAACTATACCCACACTTCTCAACCCATTAGCTAAGTCAACTATTAAATACAAAACCAAACAGAGAAATTGACTTGAAAATACTCTTATAAACATTGAACGCCACAATATCCTGGCCGCTGGGGACTGATAAACACCCTTTGTAAACTCGTCTGTAATGTAATTCTTTTTATGCCGCCGCTCACAGGATGGAGTGCACAATGAGACCAATGTTGTTTAGTTAGCCCTAGACTCCTCTCACCCCTCCTCCCTTCCCCCTTCCCCCCCCTCCCCCTTTCCCTCCCCTCCCCTCTTCACTGCATAACATCAACTGATACTTCCTAACTGTATGCCTCCGGGACTCCCATACTCTGAATAGCATTAATGTGGTACAGTATAACCATTTAGGATTCCTTTGACCTCTTAACTTTCTACCCCTGGGAGCCTCACCGCCCCCCTGCCCCCCCCCCACACACCCTCTCCTAGCACGCGCTGGGACCATCACACACACACACACACACACAGGCGAGTCTTGTCATTATGCCCAACGGATAGACACTCAGACGAGCTCAAACCGCGACTAGTGGGGGAGGCGGAGGGATAAGTGGCTCTTGAGGGTTTGCTAGGTAATGTAGGTGAGTGGGCCAGAGTGGGGAGTGGGCAGGAATGACGAATGGGCTGATGTGGGTAGTGGGGTGGGGTGGGGTGGGTGGAGGTTTGAACTGGAATGAACGAGTGGGGAGGTGAACCCAAGTGAACAGTAATTAAGGGTGGAGAAGTGAACCAGGGTGGGTAATGAGCCAGAGTGGAAACATGGACCAAGGAGGGTGGGCATGGACCAGGAGGTGGGCACCATGGACCAGGGAGGGTGGGCACCATGGACCAGGGAGGGGTGAGCACCATGGACCAGGGAGGGTGAGCACCATGGACCAGGGAGGGTGGGCAACATGGATCAGGGAGGGTGGGCATCATGGACCAAGGAGGGTGGGCACCATGGTCCAGGGAGGGTGGGCACCATGGTCCAGGGAGGGTGGGCACCATGGTCCAGGGAGAATGAGCAGCATGATCCAGGGTGGGTGGGCAGCATGGACCAGGGAGGGTGGGCAGCAACAGCCATATTCCCACCATTGCACTACCATCATCTTCCTTACTGAGAGTCGTTCCCCAGGGTGATACTTGCTGCCCCTGCTAGATTGCTTTATTCGCGTCTCGTGTCTTCTTTACTCTGTTTTCTTTCTTTATTTTCATTCTCTCTGCATTTTTCTGTTTCTTCTATTGGTTTACTTTCTTCGTATTGCAACGCTGTATTATTGATAGCGTTACATACAGTGGGGAACATAATTGTCCAGGTATAATTGCAACACTAAAATATTGATAGTATTGCATACGATGGTGTTCGCATAGTTCAAGTACCTTTGCAACATTAAAATATTGAATGTATTGTATACTTCATTGCTAGTAATTAATAGCCTATCATTGCAATATTATCAATTTTATGTCATTTGAAAGAATCGATAAGATGTTGGATATAATGTTTTGCCGTATTGATTTATACACGAACCCTACCTTACTTTTTATAAACAAATTTTAACACCATTGTAACATAAGAGAGCAAGTGACCTGGCATTTATTGTACTGCCGAGAGCCATGGAATTTGCATCTTTAAATTAATAAAATATTTGTGACATAGTAAACCATTTAAAACTAACACTTAAAAGCATTTCCCCAATCCAGCGTGTTTTATAGTGCCCATTAAAGCCTCGTGTAGGTTAGTAGGGGATAGTTGTTGTAATAATCGGCTCAGGGTAAAAGCCTACACGTAGCCTCACGAATCATTGGGGCGTTTGTTTAAAGCTGGTTATGTTGTGTTGTTGGTGGTGGTGGTGGTGTTATTGGATGTTGTTATTGTTGTCATTATTGGTATTGTTGTTGTTATTGGTGTTATTGGAATTGCTATTGTTGTTGTTGGTGGTGGTGGTGGTGGTGTTGTTTTTGGTGTTATTGATGTGGTGGTGGTGGTGGTGTTGTTGTTAATGTTGTTGTCGTGACTCCTAGAAAATATGTAAGAAGAAGGACCTGTGCAGTAACTCCCTGAGACCTATTTCCGATGAAGATATCTCAGGTCAGTTTCTCATCAGTCAAGGTATAACTGACATACAGACAAAACACATTCATTCCCACCCACATCTTCCCCTCTCCCTACTCTCCTACTCCCGTTCCCACTCCCCTCCCCATTCCCTTCCCCACTCCCCTCCCCATTCCCTTCCCCACTCCCTACCACACAGACACACACAAAAATACGTCTCCAAACACCCAACCGAGTTTCCTACATCGTATGCGAGGGATAAAATTTGAATAATAAAGTTAAATAATACATGAAAAATAAATAAAATTAAAATCATTAAATATTCGTTGGTGTTTTGTGTTGATAATGAACTTGAGGAAATTATGACCAAGTGTGGGAAATAAATTGTTCTGTTTATTCTCAGATTTAGTTATCGTGTTGGGAAGAGGAAAACACACACCAACAATTTCGTCGAGTAAATGTTCGTATCTGCAAACTTTTTGTTGATAAAGTTTTAGGAAGTATTTGTGTGGTGTGTTATTTTAGGATTATAGAAGTGGATATTGAAATTGAAACAGTTTATTTAGCTCGAAAAATATAGATACAGAGTGGATAATAATAACGATATTAACATGGCTGAGTCTGACCCCTCTTGTAGGCACATGATATATACTGTACATTTATCTCGAGGAAATATTATGTAACATTTAGTATCGTATGGAATAGTACACGTAACATGGTGGTAGTAAGAACATATCAGAATGTTACCACGATTAATACTTCGTTATTTCTATCTATCCATGTGACAATATATGAACATAATGGTTTGGGTGATACAATAAAAGTAAGAATATAGAGAAAGTGCATAAAATGATGTCAGTGTTATAGCCGGGATGTGATGTCAGTGTTATAGTTGAGATGTGACGTCAGTTGAGAGTTAGAGATGTGACATAAACACTTCACTAACCTTCTTGATGTCGACCTATGGACCGACTGACTTCTGGGTTGATGTCACAGCAACAAGCAGTCATCAGGTCAAGAACGATGTCATAAAATAAATTCTCTTAGCTTAACAAACTCATACACGTATTTGGCCGACTTGACTTCCACACTGTGAGTTCGACCAGGAGTTGACGGAGTGGCCTCAAGGAGTTGGAGTTAGGTGGTTGGTGGGCGATAAATAACAGTTATTGGTAAGGTTATTTTAGTCGCCTGTAACTCGGTTTGGTAATTCTATTCTTAGTTTACAATGAGGAAAATGAGAGGGGAAATAGCGTATCGTGTTGGGCGGTGGAAAAAAAATTTGACCCGGGGGAAATTAAATGTTGGTTGTCATTATCACTGGTAGGTCGAGTTTAGACTAAATTATTACAGTGTTATCATACAAAAAGCTATAAAATTATCATAGTTATCATACAGAATAAGATGTGTATATTTGTTTATTATTGACGAACAGATACAGTTGATAAGTTGGATTGTTTTGCGTCAATGTCTTTCAATTATACTACAGTAGACACCACACCACACACCACACCACACCACACCACCCCACGCCCCACACCCCACACCCCACCCCACCCCACCCCACCCCACCCCACACCAGCTGTACAGAATGGTATGCATTGTTCCTCAGCTCATATTCCCTGGGGCAAAATTTAACTGGTGAGGGAAATGTTTACAGTTTATGAGAGGAGAATGTTGCGTGGGGTTGCAGAGCGATGTTGCAATTGAAAGATTAAGAGCAATTACTGGCATTAATGCAGTCGTGTGTGGTGGGGTCGTGCCTGATTTAGCTTTTGTGTGTGTGTGTGTGTGTGTGTGTGTGTGTGTGTTTTTAGTGGGGAGAAACATTTAGAGCGATAAAAGGTGTGCAATAATGTAATGAATCAGCCATCTCAAAACACACACACACACACACACACACACACACACACACAAAATACAGTCTTGGCAAGATTATTATCCAATCATGCCAGCTTACCTGTCACGTATCATAATAATGTTCAAATACAATCATTATAACTTGTGATTAATTACAGACATAAGTTCAAAATGATAAATTATCTTCATTTTGAGTAAACACATTTAAGAAAACTTACAGGTATTAAAAACTCCAATTACTGACGTTATTACACAGGTGTTGCCTTAATTAACCTGCGTATAAATGGAACCGTTTCTATGTAATCACTTGTAAACAAACTTACTTACTCTTATTGTAGTCCAGGTTAGATTGGATTGGGTTGGGTTAAGTTTAGGGTACGTTAGGTCAGGTCAGGTCAAGTCAAGTCAGGTTAGGTTTGGTTAGGTTAAATTAGGTTAGGGTAGGTTAAGGTTAGGTTAGGGTAGATTAGGGTAGGGTAGGTTAAAATTAGGTTAGGTTAGGTCGGGTCAGGTCAGGTCAGGTTAAGTTAGGTCGGGTCAGGTCAGGTTAAGTTAGGTCAGGTTAAAGTTAGGTCAATGTTAATGATCAGATAACCTAACGTTGCCTTCTGCCATAACAAACTTGTCAGCGTAACGATATCGAGGAGTTATATCGTTAAAGCTAAAATACCAATAAGTGATAACGACTATATATCGTCTCCATCTCCAGGTCGTTAATATTCCGCTATCATTTACCAAGATAAACTAACAACGGTTTATCTCGTGCAGTCGAGTGTCCGAAACTGCTGGGCCTGGGGGTGATTTTCTCTCCCTCTGTTCCTCACCGCCTACATGTCTCTCACTGTCTGCCTATCTCACTGTCTACCTATCTCACTGTCTCCTTGTCTCACTGTCTGCTTATCTCACTGTCTACCTATCTCACTGTCTGCCTATCTCACTGTCTGCCTATCTCACTGTCTACCTATCTCACTGTCTCATTGTCTGCCTATCTTACTGTCTACCTCTCTGTCTGTCTGTCTCACTGTCTACCTGTTTCTCACTGCCTACCTGTCACACTGTCTGTCTATTTCACTTTCTACTTATCTCACTGCCTGCCTATGTCTCTGTCTTACGCCTCTCTCTCTCTCTCTCCCATCCCCTGACACAAATAAGCTTCACCAAACCAGATTTAGCAAAGGTTCAATTTTCCAGGTGGAGAACATCTCAAGGTGGAGGAAAGGGATTCACAGTGACGGTCCAGACACTAGAGGAGGCTTCAGGGTGCGAGAGGAGGCTTTAGGGTGTGAGAGGAGGCTTCAGGGTGCGAGAGGAGGCTTCAGGGTGCGAGAGGAGGCTTCAGGGAGGGTGCGAGAGAGGAGGCTTGAGGGTGCGAGAGGAGGCTTTGGGGTGCGAGGAGGCTTTGGGGTGTGAGAGGAGGCTTTAGGGAGAGAGAGGCTTTAGGGTGCGAGGGGAGGCTTTAGGGTGCGAGGGAGGCTTTAGGGTGAGAGGAGGCTTTTAGGGGGAGCGAGAAGGCTTTTAGGGTGCGAGGGAGGCTTTAGGGTGCGAGGGAGGCTTTAGGGTGCGAGGAGGCTTTAGGGTGTGAGAGGAGGCTTTAGGGAGCAAGAAGGCTTTAGGGTGCGAGGAGGCTTCAGGGTGCGAGAGGAGGCTTCAGGGTGCGAGAGGAGGCTTCAGGGTGCGAGAGAAGGCTTTAAGGAGCGAGAGGAGGCTTTAGGGAGCAAGAGAAGGCTTTCGGGAGCGAGAGGAGGCTTTAGGGAGCAAGAGGAGGCTTTCGGGAGCGAGAGGAGGCTTTAGGGTGCGAGGGGAGGCTTTAGGGAGTGAGAGGAGGCTTCAGGATGTAGAGAGAGATTTTAAGGTGTAGGAAGAGACAATTCTAAACAATGTACAAGAGATGTTGAAAGGTAGGTGTCTCGTGTGCGTGCGTGCGTGTGTGCGTGCATGCGTGCGTGAGTGCGTGAGTGAGTCCGTGCGTGCGTGAGAGAGAGAGAGAGAGAGAGAGAGAGAGAGAGAGAGATCACATCAACACTACTCCCACCTGGTCCAAGATATTGCTTTCTGTCTATACCTTAACATCTTCTTCCAAACCGATCTACTGTTATTCATAGTTCATTAGTGAACTATTTATCTTAGGCTCTTTCCATATATATTTAGACGTCGTTTATGACTTAATAGTTTAGTTTACCTATAATGAGAATCAGAACCAGAAACATTACACATTCATATTTGCAATCCAGGTTCATTAATTTCCAGGTATTGTAGCAGGTATAGATGGTAGTCTGACGAAGATGTATATAGACAAATGTATCTAGAAGCTTTTTAATATAAGTGTGGTATTTATCTGTAACGAACTAAGCTAAGACACAAAATCACTATCGGAAATAACGTCAAAATTACACGTTGGGAGACAAAATTGACTTATATCATTGGGTGGCCGTCTGGTCACGGGGTCCCATGAGCAAGGACAACAGGCCCCTCAGTGAGCACCAGCTGTGGCAAGCTCGGGGCCCCTTAGCGAGCGTAAATACACCACCCGTGACTGTAATGAACAGCAGAGCCGTACCTGGTTACCTGCCACGCCCTATTTTAATGTAATGGGCTCCGTCTTCCTGCTTCCTCTTCCCCTCTTCATCCTAACCCCTCCCCTCCCCATTCCCTCCCCTCTCCTCCCCTCTCTTCTCTAGTCCCTTGTTATCTCCATTTCTCCCCTTCCATTCCTCATCTCCTCATCATTACCTCACCACCCCTTTCCCTTTACTCCCTACTTTTTCCTTCTCCATCCCTCTTCTCACTACCTTTTTCCATCTCCCCTCTCCTACCTACCTATCTATCTACTCTCTTTCTTTCCCTCCCTCCCTTCCTCCTCCTTCACTTCCTGTCAACACTCCCCTCTCTTTACTCAATCTCTCCCTTCTTTATCACCATTCCCCCCCCTCTTATCTTTATTTCTTTCTACTTTCTTATCCTTTCCACCTTTCCCTCTCTACCTGTCATTCATACACCTTTCCTCTTTAACCTCCCTCCCTCTCCTTGTTACCTCTCCCGCCCCTCTCCCATCCAACCCTTTTCCCCCCTACCCCCTTCTTTCTCCTCACCCTTTTCCTCCCCTACATCCTCACGTAAGTATAGTATTGTATTATCCCCTTCCCACGTATTGTTGTGTATGGGTGTTTGTAATCTTTATTTTTTGTTTCCCTTAAGTCTCGTTTTATCATATTTTCTGTATTATTAATAAGTTTTTATTTGTTGTGTTTTTGTCAATATATATCACATTCCTTCTCTTATCTATTCCCTTTCATCACATAACTCCTACTCCTCTGTTTATTTATTTATTGTGGGTTTTTTCCCCTCATCCAGGTGGCCCAACTTTCACCTATAATGGGACAATTAACGCAAATTTACCTGGACACTTTTGGCAACACCTGTCGTTCACTTTAGGGTCATGAGGGTAAAGGATGGATATAGGATTTTAACCTCTATGTACTCTGATTTTTTCTTTGAATTTTGAGTGTTTTTTTTAATAGTTTTTCAATTTATCAGTTATATAATTAGTTTGAATATATGACCTATAAATATTTGTCAGGTATAATCCAACTCGGGTAATTATATTCGTACCTGTATATTAATTAACTTTCACTGTGTGTGTTTAAGTACCTGTGCATAACTATATATATATACATACATGTGTACATAAACAGTATCTTATGTGAATTATAAATAACTGGAAGTTCAGTTTGAGTCTTTAGGTCATAGTAAACATACATGCATACCTACATACACATATACTTAAACATTTATATACATGTGCGGGAGGAAACACACACACACACACACACACACTGGCGGCGGATGCATAATTGCCGAGCATTTAGACTTGTGTTATCATTAATGGGTCATTAGTAGAATTCTCCTCTTGTTAATTGTTATCGCTAATTAAGGCAGATGGAGGGATGCACACACACACACACACACACACACACACACACACACACACACACACACTCACTCACTCACTCACTCACTCACAGAGAGAGAGAGACTAGGAACCACCACCACCACCACTTCATATCCAATCAGATTAAATAATATCTCTTTAAATACATCCCTAACCATATCTCAATTAAGGTACAAACGCCAATAGCGACCCACCTTAATAAACCAGGTATATACGTTCTCTTATCTCCACTTACGAGAACCAAATTTAACATACGAACCTTGGAGAATTCGTGGACGTGTAATTTTGTCTCCTCCTCTGTTATTTCTCTCCTATCTCGTGTTAAGAGAACATATTCTGGTGAGTTATAGTCTGGGCGTAATTCTGATGCCATTTTTGACGTTGGTTTGAGAGGGAGAGGGAGAAGTTGTTAGGTCTCTGGTTACGAGGGAAATTGGACGTAAGACTCTTGAAGTATGTGATCTCAGCTGCTTGTAACTTCCACGCTAGAGATGATGATAGAGCCTTCGGTAATAAAAGCTGGAGTTAATAAAAGTTACCGGTAATAAGAGCTGGAGTTAATAAAAGTTACCGGTTATAAAATCTACAGTCAATAAAAGTTACCGGTAGTAAAAAGTTAGTTAATTAGAGCTACCTGTACCTGTATCTGTACCTGTGTCTGTACCTGTGTCAGTCTACAACCTTGTAAAGTGTACCAAGTGTTTGCTCCTGTGTGTCGATTCATTGGATTTTGTCATGTTATACAAGAGTGATCAGCGTCATCTACAATTCGTCTTTCAGGTTTAAGTTTACGTGTTGAATTATATTGAATTACTAAAACTCTAGAAACCATTGAAACACACAAAAAAAGATATATTAATCGTGCAGTATTGTTGTAGTTTGTCGTGGGTTAAGTCTTTTAAAAGGAGTATAGTTGTTCTCTGGAAAACACTGCTGGAAACCATTTTAAAAATTTAAGTCTCGACTCCAGACTTATTCTTGGTCGTGTTATTGTCGGAAGTTTCCATAAAGTTGATGGAAATTTCGAAGTATTGTTTTAGTGTGAACTTTCTGTATAAAGACCTACACACAATGAAAAGAAAAGAAAATTCAGCTGTACTTGTCACCAGTTAACGAGGTCCACAGTAGTTTACGAGGCAGGTTAATCCGCTTCACTAAAATTACAGGTCACGATTTGTTTTAAAATGCTTCTATGACTCACCTCGGTATAAAATTTGAGTTTTTTTTTTACTTGCTTAACTAAAAATGACAGAAATTAAAGATTTTTTTTTACTAGCATAATGAGCTAAAGAAACTAACACAGTATTAATTCTATGGTTGCATCCCCTGACAACTGACCACTGTGTCCTCAGGTAGCGGCCACAGTTGTGTATTATCGATGAGTTGTGAAAGGGTAATGACTTAGAACCCATGATGTTATGAAAAGTATTTACGATGTGTGGTTGTTATTATTTTCTATAAATTTATTACGAATATATCTAAATAATCGAGCTCCATATTTTTTTTTTTTTTTAGTTTTGGAAAATATGAAACGGGACAAACTAGATCTACTGCTCCTTGTCCTTACATTGACGGTAATAAAACCTACAGTTAATAAAATCTACCACGTTTAATACAGTGGTTTATTTATTTTAGTAAACCCCTAGGAAAGAAGTAGTGTATATTGTAGATTTTTGGTGGAAATATTTAATTAATAATCATATTTGAAAAACCTATGAGTGTCAGTGTGAAAGTTAGGCTTCTAATACCTACCGTGACGTCATCATATATATTTTCACCACAAATTTTAAGAAAATAAGTACAATTGTATTTCATTATCTTCAGCCTTGGAACCTAAAGGATTTTTATAATTTTTTTAGAAAGTACTTATGGATTAAACTCCCTTATACAGTACTTAAATATCCTAGTGCAATATAGTATGATGGAATATATTCAAGTAGATTCTGTGAAATATATAAACTTAAATAATATGTAGGCACTATATTAAAAGTGGTGATATATATAGTGGAGGGAGGGAGGGAGGACGGGGTGACCAAAACTGCTGTGCTAAGGTCATCCGCCCTGTATAAATCTTCATTTTTATCTGGACAAAAACGAGATTGCTTTGTTGTTGTCCCGATTTTCTTCTTTGGCAATATTGTGACCCTGAAATTTTCTCATCTACTACTCAACCCTGAAAGTTATTACTGTTACGTAAGCCTTATATTTCTTTCTATAGTGTGTCACTGAAACTCCTTACTTAATACACTGACCCTGAAAAATTTACGTGAATGAAATTTTTTGCCAGTCACCAGATCAAGCGAGACGAGACAGGACGGAACTAAGGTGGTGTTGCAAGCTTCTAAGACCCCTCCCTTCCTCTCGATGTGCAAGCCGCTAAGACTCCCCCTCACCCCTTCGTTATGCAACTCTGTAAGGGAGGGTTTAAAGGGAAAGGGAAGGAGGGGAAGTGTTATAACAAGCGTTGCCATGGTAATGTGGGTGGGAGGGGGAGAAGGGGGGTTAATGCTGGATTTTGCTTGGCGATGGTCAGTCAGTCAGTCAGTCTACGGAGAAAAATAATGTAAATAAAAAGTGGTGCATCACGTCCGTAGATTTTATTGTCCAACACACACACACACACACACACTCTCTCTCTCTCTCTCTCTCTCTCTCTCTCTCTCTCAACAGCGGAGTAAAATATTCATCTGTATGTAATCATCTAGAAGTGAATAATCCGATTACATGTGATCCACTTAAGGAATGAATAATTCTGTTATGTTTATCCACGTGAAGGAGGAGTCGGATTATACTATAATTATCATGAATGAATGAATATATTATACTATAGTTCACGTCAGAAATGAATAATCCGATTATAAGGAATTAATACGATTGGTCGGTTGTAGTCGTTAAGAATGAATTATCCGATTCTACACCTATGTACCTGAAGAATGAATTATCCCATCATAATAATTATTCACTTAATGCATGTCGAGTTTTATTATGCATTCATACACTACAGGAATAATCTATGTAATTATATAGTTATTTACCATCAGTGAATGAATGAATAGACCGAGTCGAGTGAATCATACCATGCATGAATCACAGGTGAATAACACAGGTGTATAGATCCATTAGGTGGTAGCAGCGAAGGTGATAACCATTAGATGTTGGATACGACCATTCATCAGGGTGGAGGGGGAGGTGGTGGCGAGGAGGGAGGGGGGGAGGGAGGGAGGGAGGATAATGGGAGTCGGGAGGGAGTAAGGGCAAGAGGAATGGAGGGAGGGAGGGTATGAGAGGGCGAGGAGGATATGAGGGAGTGAGATTATAAGGGAGAGTGAGTATAAGGGAGAGAGTGTATAAGGGAGACCGAGTATGAGGGAGATGATAAGAGAGATAGTGTATAAGGGAGAGAGAGTATGAGGGATGGAGGGCATAAGGGAGGGAGAGTATAAGGGAGAGAGAGTATAATGGGGTGTATGAGGGAGAGAAAGTATGAGGGAGGGAGGGCAAAAAGGAGGGAGTGTATAAGGGAGAGAGTATGAGGGAGGGAGGGTATGAAAGGAAGGGACTGACAGGCGTGTGTAAGACGTGATAAACGTGTTTATTGATCCACAATACTCACACTGCTTCAATACAGGAGGCGGGTCTAGCTGCAGTGTCCATCTTGGCCAGTTCCACCTCTGACCATCCCGGATTTTGGCCACCCCTCACCTTTTATGGGCCACGCCTTACTTTTTTTGGGGGGACCATCCCTTTCCCCACACACTTCTCCTCGATGTGTAATCAATATCTTATTCCCATATTTTTTTTTCTTCTAAATAGCTCTTCAAAAAATACAATAAATGTGTCTAATCATTTTATATTATTCGAAGAGTCACCATAACACCTCAACTACCAACAACAAAAGAAATTATATAGAGAAAGTCGGTAGTCACTTTTTTGGGGGGTATTTTTCTTTTTTGATGGGATGGAGCGTCAGGTAGTTTATATAGCACGAAGGATTAGCTCGGTAGGAATAAAGTGCTTTATCTCACTAGGGTATAAGTGCTATTTTCCCGGATTTTATCTTCTTGGCCAGTGACCAAGTACCAAAGTTTTGATAATAATTCATTGGTATTTCATGATTCTCTCGTTCCCAGCCACAGTAAAGGAGACAGGATAGCAGCTGCGGGTGATGGACGAGAGTGACAAATTAAAAGTGCGGTGTGTGTGTGTGTGTGTGTGTGTGTGTGTGTGTGTGTGTGTGTGTGTGTGTGGACGGACGGACGGACGGATCGGGGTTGTAAGAATGTCTACAAGTTGGGATTGTAAACCCAGGCGGATTTGGGGTACACAGACGTATACATAGGTGGATTGTAGAGTGGTCAAAGCATCATACATAGCGGCGATAGTAGAGTGAAATGGATTGATATGATTAGAAAGGTAAAAACGGATTGGGTTTAAGTGAACTTACAAATGAATAGAAAGTTATATCCAATAGAGCCACGAGAAGTTACGCAGTTGTGGTTGTAAATTTATAATGTGAACACAGAGACTCGTATTGATTAGTATGTTCGTGTGTCTGCATTCATGTTTACCTGCAAAGCAAAACAAAAACTCCTTCCTCATTCCAGACACCACCTGCCTTCCCATCTCACCTGTTTGTTTCCCTTATCCTCTGACATGATGTAAGGATTTAAAGTTACCAGACGATTAGACATCCTCAGGGTATAAAAAGTTCCACCACTCTCATTGACCAACCGATGAAGCTTTGCAAGGAACTCTCCCCGGAATTAGTAAACCGTTCTGCTCTGTCATCAGCGGTTCTCTCAGGCAAGCAAAATGTTCCGTTTACTGAAAGACTTGATATGTTTCTCCAATACCCACCAAGCTTACAAGTCCACAGTCATTCAGAAAAGTTACGACTCATCACCGTCACCCCCCAATCCCCTGCCTAATATGCCACGGGTTTTATTTGAGGGTCTTGTACAGGATATTGCAGGCGTCATAGACCCCTCAGTAATTTGGTAATATAAAAATCTCTTCCACCATTCACTGCCTTGTCAACTTCCTGGACTTCATCTGCCGTAACTGTGGCTCTTACTTACATAGACTTCACCAAAGCGTTTCACTTAGTATCGCCCCGGGATTCGAAGAAGTTTTATTTCATGGCTTACACTCTTCCTTACTTTTCGCCGCTAAGCTGTAAGCGTATCTGCAGGGACCATCTTCACCTTTTTTGTCACTCAGTTGCAGCGCCTTCCCTCCTCTCCCCTTCCCTTGCCCCTTCCTTTCCCCTTCCCCTAAGGCACTAGGATGGGACTTTACTACTACCACATTCTCGTCAACGATGCCCCCCAGAAGGACACATCTGATCGTAGAAAAAATGTATTGACCATTCCACCATTGGCATCAGTGGAACCAACTGGGATCCTGATTACAGCTCCCTCCAGAACACAGTGAACAGTCTCCAGAATTGGTCCATCGCCAATCATGTCACCACCAACCAAACAAGACCATGGTTATGTATATTCTCTCCTCAGATCATGTCCAGGCTCCCTTCATCACTCTGGGTCCCAACACACCACTCCAGGTTATGGATTCCACCAAGTTCATCGGTGTCAATACGATCTGAGCTGAAGTAAACATTAGTACGATCGTCAAACCTTCCAATTATTGTCTTTATGTCCTACCACGTCTCGAGACCCTTGAATTTCCTGCGTCTGAACTCATGAATATTTCTATAATCTACATATTTCCTAAAACTCACCTCACCTCTCTTACCTGGTCGTCTTCCTCAACTGATACACAACAGAGTTACATTGTTACATATAAATACCAGTTGTGTCTATTGTATATGTCACCATTAGTTGTAGTAAAACCAGACACACAAATATACTTTCTCCTACATATATCCCCCTCCTCCTCCTCCCCAACCTCCCAACGCACACACAGACATGCACCTTCCCTTCCCCACCACCCCTCCCCCCACCTCCCCTCCCTCCCCCCCCCCATCCCTTCCCCCACCTCCCCAAACCCCCACCTCCCCCTCCCCCACCTCCCCCCACATCCCTCTCCCCCACCTCCCTCCCACCTCCCCCATCCCCTCCCCCACTTCCTTCTTTCCCCACCTACCCCAACCCCCCACCTCCCCCCTTACCCCCACCTCCCCCCCCACCTCCCCCAAACCCCCACCTCCCCCCTTCCCCCCACCCCACGCGTGACATAAAAGATTTAGGGTATGATTTTCACTTTTGTTGATTGTGTTTCTCTACAATTCCAGGTAGGTTCAGCCGTTCCAGGGAATCAGGAATGTTCGTGAGTTACCAAAAGTGGAATTGTTTCATTAGTGTGTATATTATATTCTTAATCCCATTGTTGTTAACTCTTAAAACTTTAGTCTTCAACCCTTAGCCTTCACCCCTTAGCCTTTAACCCTTAGCCTTAGTGCACCAGCCTTTAGCGACCAGGTGTAAGCCTTTTAATCTTCAGCTCTATGTCCTCCGTTTCCAGTCTTGGTAACAAATCCTGTTTTCTGCCTTCAGCGCTAAGCATTGACCCATTTGCAGCCATCCCCTCATCCCTCATACCCTTCCATCCTCCTTCCTCACTCCTTCTTCCTCTTCCCTCACTCCATCACCCTCATTCCTTTACCCCCATCCCACCCTTCCTTCACTCCCTCACACCCCTCACCCCCTCACACCCCCCACCCTCCTCCCCTCCCTCTCCTCACCCCCTCACCCCTCACCCCCTCACACCCCCACCCCTCCACCCCCACCCCTCACTCTCACACTCCTTCACCCTCACACCTCCCCTCACCCTTCACCCTCACACCCCCTCACCCTTCACCCTCCACCCCTCACCCTTCACCCTCCACCCCCCTCACCCCTCCCCACCCCTCACCCCCCCACCCTCACACCCTCTCCACCCCCTCACACCCTTCACCCCTCACCCCCCCTCACACCCCCACCCTCACCCCTCCCCCCTCACCCTCCACCCCTCACCCCCCTCACCCACCCCTCACCCCCCCCTCACCAATCCCTCACCCCTACCCTGGTTGAAGATTATTCCTGGATCTCGTCATCACTAAAGCTGTGTTACGTTGACTTTGTAATCCCAATTTTATCCTGTGGTATATTTAGCCATGACTCATCATATTCTCCCTCTGTCACGGTTATACTAGATGGTTATGCTCGTTAGGTTATAGATATATTAGATGAGTATACCTGTTAGTAATGATTATACCAGGTGATTATACTGGCTAGAGGGGAGTATGTTAAATGCACTTGTTATTTATGGGTATATTATAAGATTATAACTGTTAGCATTGGTTATACTATTTAATGATGGGTATATTGGTAATAATGATGGGTATACCGGTACTAATTATGAGTGTACTGGTAGTAAGGGTGGGTATACCGGTACTAATGATGGGTATACCGGTACTAACGATGGGTATACCGGTACTAATGATGGGTATACCGGTACTAATGATGGGTATACCGGTACTAATGATGGGTATACCGGTACTAATGATGGGTATACCGGAAGAACAAATACTTATAATGTATACAGCCTTAACAACATCAACCTAGAGAAGTCGACTTGTGAAAGAGACCTAGGGGTACTTGTAAGCCCGGACCTACGGCCTAGAAAACAGTGCGTTAATGTTCGAAATAAGGCAAACAGAGTATTGGGTTTTATATCTAGAAGTGTAAGTAACAAGAGTGCAGAGGTCTTATTGCAACTATATCTTGCACTAGTCAGGCCGCACCTCGATTATGCGGTTCAGTTCTGGTGCCCCTATTATAGAATGGATATAAATTCACTAGAGTCGGTGCAGCGAAGAATGACAAAAATGATTCCGGGACTTAGAAACCTTCCATATCAGGATAGGTTAAAGAAACTTAACTTGCATTCCCTAGAAAGACAAAGAATGCGGGGAGATATGATAGAAGTGTTTAAGTGGGTGAAAGGAATCAATAAAGGGGATATAGATAAAGTTCTTATAATATCCGAGCAGGATAGGACTCGGAGCAACGGATTCAAGTTGGATAAGTTTAGGTTTAGGAGGGAGATAGGAAGAAACTGGTTCACAAATAGGGTGGTGGACGAGTGGAACAAGCTTACCAACTTTGTAGTAAGTGCGGGAACTCTGGAAAGTTTCAAAAGGAGGCTAGATAGATTCATGGATGATAGAGAGTGGTAGTAACTCTCGACAGGAGCTGCCATGCACAGGCCAACCGGCCTGTTGCAGACTCCTTATTTTCTTATGTTCTTATGCACTAATGATGGGTATACCGGTACTAATGATGGGTATACCGGTACTAATGATGGGTATACCGGTACTAATGATGGGTATACCGGTACTAATGATGGGTATACCGGTACTAATGATGGGTATAACACAGGTAGGGTTACTTTTACTCCAAGTGATTCTTAACCAATAACAATACGCGTGACAGAGGTACAGGTAACTTCCCAGGTAATACAGGTAGAAGAGTGTATGTGTGTCCGTGTTTGTGTGTGTGTGCGTGTCTCAAAGCTGCTATATAACATGTCTACCAACACAATGATCTTTTGTGTATGGATGTGACAACTCTGTCTGGTCGACTTCTTCCTCTGTATGGGTCTCTCTCTCTCTCTCTCTCTCTCTCTCTCTCTCTCTCTCTCTCTCTCTCTCTCTCTCTCTCTCTCTCTCTCTCTCTCTCTCGGCTGCAAATGCCCAAGGCTTGTTAGTGCTAATTGAGATGTTTGTGTACCTCAAAATAGATAGACCACACATGCTCTCGTCATCCGCAGTATTTTGACTAATTAAGCGTTTGAACCCCCACACAAATTCTAGGCTTAAATCAATAGACTTTGGGGGCGGGGGTAATAATGAATTCCCGGCAGTGGTATCAGTTCTTTTTATTTGTCAAGGGAAACTTTTTTTTTTGTAATCCGTTTTTTTGGGGGGGGTATGGGTTGGTATTTTTTTTGGGTGTGGGTTGGGTATTTTTTTGGGGTGTGGGTTGGTATTTTTTTGGGGGTGTGGGTTGGTATTTTTTGGGGTGTGGGTTGGTATTTTTTGGGGTGTGGGTTGGTATTTTTTTGGGGTGTGGGTTGGTATTTTTGGGTGTGGATTGGTATTTTTTGGGGTGTGGGTTGGTATTTTTTGGGTGTGGGTTGGTATGTTTGAGGCGTGGGTTGGTATTTTTTGGGTGTGGGTTGGTTTTTTTGGGTGTGGGTTGGTTTTTTTTGGGGGTGTGGGTTGTTTTTTTTTTAGATGTGGGTTAATATTTTGGCGTTTGTGAGGGAAATATCAATTCAAGTTATTGTTTGTTTTTTTCCCTTCACCATTTTGTATGATTTTCTGCTCGTGGTTGCTTTTGTTAATGAGTAAAGTGCTATTGTTTTTATTTTCAGTCTTTTGCTCGTTTTTATATTTGTCTTATTTTCGTTTTTATTTCATTCTTGATTTATTCCATTTCTTAACCTTTCTAACTCGTCTGTTTTCGTTCAACTTTCAGGACTTTAATTTGTATTCAGCCAATCTTTTTTTTTTTTTATCATTTAACTCTCTCGACCTCCTTCCAGTCTTCATCCGTCTCATCCAGTATTTTCTTTTAATCTCCTTTCATCTTATTCTTCTTCGTTTATTCTCCATCTTTACCTTATTATGTCATCTACGGTTTCTTAATTGGATTTCTTCATCTTCCTCGTTTTCTCATTTCCTCGTCATTTTTCCGCCAAACTTAAGCTATTTGTAAGTTTTTGGTCTCGACTTTTTTTTTTTTAGATTCTTCCTCCCATCACTTAACCTCTCTTTGTATTATTTACGTTTCATTCGACCTCAGGTTAACCCTCTACCAAACTTACCTCTCAGGTCCTCTACCTCACTGGATCTCCACCTGCCCCCCACCCCCTCCCTTTTTTTTACCTCAATTTGTCCTCCTCTATCTGTATTAATATTCAACAACTCTAACCTTCCTCGACTTAACTCAGGAACTCGCCCCCACGTCTCGGGAGCTTTGATGTAAATATATACTCAAGGATTGGCCCCTTCTGGAAATCCGGCAACGGTGACTTCCTGTGACCATTTTAATGCTGCTGAAATCTTAAAAATAAAATAAAAATCCATATGATGGTTCCGATTCCAGAGAGATCCTATTCAGAGGTCGGTCCTTCAGCCTCTGGGGATCCTTGCAAATTCCTTCATGGTTTCAGAGTCCTCCGTCCTATTTTTTTTTTTTTTTTTTTTTTTCTTTCTTCGTTGTCTTCCCCAAGGTTCGTGCAGCTGTGGGTGGGTGTGGTTGCAGCTGGTTTAATATCTCCTCGGAGCCTCTGGCCAATATTTTCCATCACTCACTGAAATCAACGGCAATGTTTCGAACCTCTCTCGAGCTGCTGATAATATTTACAGATGTATTTATATATCCTTTTAGATGCTTGGGTAATTTAAAAAAAAAAAATCTTGGAGTTTTGGGCGATATTTTTTCCCTCCTTGGAGACTGTGGTGATAGTTTAAGGTCTCCAAGGAGCTGCTGGAGATATTTCCCTTCTACTCTATTCCTCTGTCGATATTTCCACCTTCCTCTATTTCTCTGGCAATATTTCCACTCTCCTCTATTCCTCTGCGACATTTTCGATATTTAACATCCCTTCGTGATCTAAGCCTTCTCTCAGCAATATTTCCACCATCATGGTGTATTTCCAGTTTTTCTTGAAGCATCATGGTGTATTTCCAGTTTTTCTTAAAGCATCATGGTGTATTTCCAGTTTTTCTTGAAGCATCAGGGTGTATTTCCAGTTTTCCTTTAATCTTGGTATATTTACAATTTTCTTTAGCTGTATATTTTTAGCTTTCAGGAAGTGTTCTTTTTGGATTACTCGTCTCTTGTGGTGGAACATTTCTCTCTTATCTCCACTCTCTTCATCTCTTCTCATTTATGTTTCTTTATCTCTCTTCATATCTCTTGTCTCCATCTTTCCTCATCTCTCTCTCTCTCTCTCTCTCTCTCTCTCTCTCTCTCTCTCTCTCTCTGAATCTCCATCCTCCTGAGAGTTTCTGGCGATATTTTCAACTTTAACGATGGAAGCTGCCAGGAACGCTAAGGAAGGTATTTGCGGCCTTCTAGGAACGGGGCCTGGGGGGGGGGATGAGGGGGAGGATGGAGAGTGGAGGGGGGAGGGGGGGTTAGTGTTTACTCTTTTGCCGTCTCCCCTCGCGGCATCTGGCGGTATTTCCAACCTTCTCCTCTAAGAGCCATGCCGATATTAAAGCCGCCTTGAAGAACCTTTGCCTGACCTAGCTGCTGACCTGCCTACTGCCTACCACTAACCACTGCTACAACCTAACCTAACCTAACCTAACCTAACCTACCATAACCGGTTTACAAGGACCTGTATTTAGGACCAGGAACCATTGACTTGTCTCCTACAAACACCAATTACCCCAATGACCTGTGAACTTGCAAGGACTAAGAACCGTTGACCTGTGACCTACAAGGACCTGGAACCACTGACCTGCAATGACCTGTGATCTTGTTTCTCTTATTGGTGCAATTCTTGTACGGAATTTGGTTAGAATATGGTTCTGTGCCGCTATTAATTTGTCGGTCTCCTCTCCTCTCCTCTCCTCTCCTCTCCTCTCCTCTCCTCTTATATCCTCTTCTCATCACTCCTCTCCTCTTATCTCCTCTTCTCTTCACTCTTCTTATCTCCTCTTTGCTTCTCTTCTATTCTGTCTTCACTCTTCTCCTTCACATCAAGACGGCGCCAGTGGCAAATATATTCCCAGACGTAAACCTCCCTGGATTTAAAGTTATTTTTGTCTCCCTACGACTCCCTGTAAATTTCCCCTTGTAATTCCCCTCTGTTGACCTTTTTTGGTGTTTTCGGTTTTCGGATTTTTGGTGTTTGGTTTTTGGTTTTGGTTTTTGGTTTTGGTTTTGGTTGTTGTCGCTGTTTATATTGTGATTACCGTAGACTGTTATTTAAAGATATTGGAACCTAAGTTAATTTTATTTTATTTTTTTTTATTTTGAATTTCATAAACTTTTATTTTATGGTATTTAATTGACCATAAAGTAAATATTTTATTCTCATAGATTTTTTTTTGTATGGGGTTACTTAAAATGTTTACTCATTCAAAATTTTAATATTCACCAAATTTTAAGGTTATGCATGATGTTTTTTTTTATTACTTAAAGAGTTTTGATTTACTTCAAATTCATAGGACTCCCAAATTTTAGGTTAATTGCGTTTATGTATATAATCTTGGCTGACATAAATATTTAAAGTGACTTAAAATTAACTATACCTAATTTTTATCCCTTGATGTGCGCTCTCTCTCTCTCTCTCTCTCTCTCTCTCTCCGCCAGTGAAACTAAGAGGCGCAATAATGTGTGTCTGTGCGTCAGTGACAATCCATCTGTCTGTCTGTCTGTGTGTCTGTCTATCTGTCTGGCTACTCTGTCTGTCTGGCTTCTCTGTCTGTCTGTCTTGCTTCTGTGTCTGCCTGTATGTCTGTCTGGGAGA
Organism: Homarus americanus; assembly: GCF_018991925.1. NCBI lineage: Eukaryota > Metazoa > Arthropoda > Malacostraca > Decapoda > Nephropidae > Homarus > Homarus americanus. The sequence continues at coordinate 231,727 of NW_024720672.1, forward strand.
AAAACACACCAAAGTCTGGGGAAACAACTGCAATATTTACACAAAAGTTTCTGAAACTTGCCACACGTGTTTTGCAATGATATAAGGACCTGTTGAAAATAGTCGTGTATATAGTGATTTATGGAGTGATTTATGTAGTGATTTATAGTGATTTATATAGTGATTTATAGTGATTTATATAGTGATTTATAGTGATTTATATAGTGATTTATAGTGATTTATATAGTGATTCATAATGATTCATCGTGATTTATATAGTGATTTATAGTGATTTATATAATGAGTAATTGTGGGTGAGTTGTAGTGATTTATATAGTGATTTATAGTGATTTATATAGTGATTTATATAATGAGTAATTGTGAATGAGTTATAGTGATTCATATGCTAAAGTAAGCGTGAATATAGTGATTTGTATAGTGAGTTGTGATGGGAATGAGTCATTGTTGTATAGGTAGTATTGTGAGTTTGATTGTGAATATTTTATAATGAATATAGTCCAATAAAATCCTATAGAGCATATCATGAATCATATAGTGCGCATAGTGAGTCATAGTGAGTCATATAATGATAAAAGTGAGGCATATGAGTCAGGTAATGCATATAGTGAATCATATAGTACATATTGTGAGTCATATAGTGAGTCATGAATTCATTATTGCATACACTTGAGTCATTAGAACATGTACTGAGATATGTAGGGAGTCATATAGAGCTTGTACCGACTCGTATATTATAATTTATCGGTATATATTCGTTTATTGGCTGTGGCTCCTAATCTAACCTAACCTAACCGTGCACCTGTCCAGCGTTGAGTTGTATTTTTTTTTTTTGTCATCTGTGGTGAACGGACTTAATTTTATTTTGTTTTTGTTTTTTAATCGTGAGTTTGGATTTTTATTTGGAGGGATTTACAACCTCTTGATTTTTATTTTATTTATGTATTTTATTTATTTATTTTATTTACTTTTGGGGGAAATATTTTGTCGTCTTGAGTTTGGACTTTTTTTTTATTTTTTATTTTGTTTATATTATTTCGGATTTCTGTAACTCGGACTTGATTTCTGTGGACTTGGGACGTATTTAATAGTATTTTATTATAAGATTGAACTTTTAATTCTTATGGCATCACTTAAAATCGGACTTGATTTCTCCTTAACATAACGTTCTCTGGAGTTTGGACTTAATTTCTTAATGTCCTACTAACTTTTGGAATTTTGGACTGGATGTAGTTTACCCTCTTGCAGCCTCGAGACGTGCTTGTTGCAGTAGAAGTTGTTGAGAGTGCATTAGGTATATTGCAAGATGGTTTTACTGTGTGTGTGTGTATATATATATATATATATATATATATATATATATATATATATATATATATATATATATATATATATATATATATATGTGTGTGTGTGTGTATGTGAATGTCTACTGTATACCTGCTTTATGAAATGTAAACAAAAATAATAATAATAATATACCGACGTTACTGAACAGAGTCTAGATAAAACCTGTAATTGAAACAAACATTATTTTCGCTGACTTTTATTATTATTATTATTATTATTATTATTATTATTATTATTATTATTATTATTATTATTATTATTATTATTATTATTATTATTATTATTATTATTATTATTATTCTGTGTGTGTGTGTGTGTGTGTGTGTGTGTGTAAAGCTGAGTCACAGTGACATGGGAACGCGCGAAGTGTTGTCCGTGACCTTCACCTCTGACCCGTATGTGGGCAGTTTCATTTCAGTCCCTCCGCCATTTTACGAGTTTGTGGACCGGACATGACATACGGGACGGACAGATGGGCTGAATTTAATCTGTAAGGACGGAAGGACGGGTGGAAGTAGAGCATAACAGACGAACGAACGTACAGACGGAAGTAAGGAAGCACTGGGGAAAAAAAAAGATTCCTCACCCGAAAATAGCAATCCGCGCGTCAGGTCAGGCGGGCTTCAATAAAGAGAATCAAATAACGGAGGAGAGGAGTAGAGGAAAGGGAGAAAGAAGTGGGAGAGGAGAAAGAGGAAGAGGAGAAAGAGGGTGAGAGATGCAGGTCAGAAAATTGTGCTTCAGGACGAGCAATAAAATCCCCAAAATTGCCGGAGGATCGAGGTCACATTCGAGCCCCTCTCCCCTTCCCTCCCCCCCTCCCCTTTCCCTCCCCTTCCCTCTCCCCTTCCCCCCCCCCTTCCCTGGTTCCCCCTCCCTCCCCTGGTTCCCCCTCCCACCTCTCGTTCCCCTCCCACCTCTCGTTCCCCCCTCCACCCTCTCGTTCCCCTCCCACCTCTCGTTCCCTCCACCCCTCGTTCCCCCTTCCAACCCCTAACCTCTCCTCACCCCCCCTCCTCACCTCCACCCCTCCCTCACCCCTCCCTCACCTCCCTCACCCTCCCTCACCCTCCCTCCCCTCCCTCACCCTCCCTCACCCAGCCCAACCTCCTCTCGTCCCCAGTCAAGTGTCGCAATAACACCCACATCAATAACATTCCATTATCCGCTCGTGGCAAAATAACGCGAGCAAGGTTTAAATTAATTCGCTTCGATGATCAAATTATTACTATTTATTTGTTCTATTTTCAGTTGGTATTTTGTCTTTAATTTCTGTTTTTGTTATTAAGTTGTGTATTTATTCTGTTTGTTCTGTGTTTATAGATTTAATGCTGTTTATTTTATGTATTTATTTTAGTTTTTTTAGTTATTATTCATTCATTTCTTTCTGTTCATGTAGTTGTCTCTCTCTCTCTCTTTGTCTCCTTTAAATTTATATGTTTTTTCTTTATCTGATTATTTGATTTTTTTTTTATATTTGTGTATGATAATAGAGAGAGGCAATAGCACTTCATATGTATTTATTTAGATATCTGTAAATATTCTTAATTCGTATTTACTCTCTCTCTCTCTCTCTCTCTCTCTCTCTCTCTCTCTCTCGTTAACTATCCCCTCCCACACCTGCCATCACCATTACCACTACCACCATTGTAACTACCACCATCACCACTACCATTACCATCGTCTTATGTACGAGTAATAGGCTACAATCAACTGCTACCACAATCGCCACTACTGCTAACACCACCACAATTACCACCATCCCTACCATCCCTACCACCATCCCTACCATCCCTACCACCACCACCACCACCACCACCACCCCACCCTCACCACCCTCACCACCACCACCCTCACCACCAGTCATGACACAGTCCTCCACCGTGAACGAGTGTTGACAGGACTGGACGAGTGTTATGACAACCTCCCCACGGCTTCACTTCCATCTTGCCTCTCCTAGTGACCACCACAGCCACCACATAAAGTCAGCCAGCCATCAACCTTCACATGTTAGCCTTTATGTACGCACAGGTACACACAGGTACACATAGAGGTATACATGTTAATAATCTTCTGTGTAAATGTAATGAAGAAATTGTTTGTTTTTTTAATGGAAGTTTTCGCATTGGAGTGAATAAAAAGGGTGAAATATGCTCCAACTACCGCTGACGCCACCAAAAGAAAGATTGATGCCTTAGTCTTTTATCACAAACTTCATGACTCGTTAAAGATAATCGTGAGACACCCTAATCTAACCTAACCTAACCCGTACCCGACCCGACCCGACCCGACCCGACCACAAGAGACACTAACCCAGGGCTCATAGTCGGTTACTTTAATCACTTTTTATTTTAAGCCAAAATTTGCACCTCAACTTTTATGTTTTGAAGATTTAATAACTCTTATGTGAAGGACCAAGAACAACGGCTCACAAAGACACGGACAAAGACAACCTTTGTTTTGATCTTTGTACATCCATCCTCATCACATTTATAACCAACGTGAAGAGAGAGAGGAAGGAGAAAAAAAATAAGAGAGGAGAAAGGGAACTGAGAAAAGATGATAGGGAATGGTGAGTTGGCAGAGGGGACAAGAAAGAAGGTAGGATATAAATAAATAGAAGAGGGGAGAAGAAAGAGATAGAGAGGACAGTAGGTGAAGGAGAGGGAGAAAAATAACAACACAGAGGGAGACGAGAACCACGAGGACTTGTGGATACTTGAAGGAAATACACAAACCATAAAGACGCCAAATGTGTAAGAGACACAGACAAAGACTTTCAATAGTTAGTCTTTAGAGAAGAAAAGACCTGAAAACACCATCACTTTAAAGGCTGAACAGACCTTATGGCGAGAGGTCTTTAAGGGGCTTAGAAACCATAGAATCTAGTTAGTTTTTAGTTTAAACAAATTTATTGACAAAGCTTGGAGTACAGTTTGCCTATTCTGAGTAATTCAGTCAGGACTTGACACTGAGGGTGGTATCACTTCTCACTGCCACGCAGGACAGAGATTCATACACAAAGAAAGACATCATATTCATTACATGAAATATATATATATATATATATACATAGATTAGATTCATGTGGGTGATGTCACTGTTCACTGCCATGCAGCTAGAAGTCTTTAGGGTTATAAGACCTTAGAAAATAAGATATCTTTAAAACCATGATATTTTTGAGAGAGAGAGAGAGATGAAGATGTACCCTTTAAACACAAGACAGTTAAGGGCTGTCATGACCTATAATTAAACGGAAGGTGTATAGAGGTCAGAGGGTCCGGTGAGGGCTTGCATGACCTGACTGAGCCTCAAATAGGTCCAACCCAATTATGTGATGGCGTTCATGGCCCTCGTTAGTGTCCCTAGCAGCCGACTACCCCCAAGTTAAGGGTCAAGGGAAAGGGGGGGGGACTGATAGACCCCCAGTACTGCCTTTATTGAAGAGGGGAATGGTGGGGGGAGAGAGAGAGAGAGAGAGAGATTTAATTCAGATAAAATAAGAATCTACACACAACTTAATCAACTCTCAAATATATATATTCAGTCAACTCAAAGTGGATACGATTCTGTTTAAAAAATATTTGTGTGTGTGTACTGTATATAAGCGTGTCGGTGTGTTTGTACAGGTCTTTCACAATGCGTTTGAAGGCCTAAAAAAAATCGGTATCATATCAGCTCTAAACCCCTGAACCAAAACAAAGAGACTAGTGGGTTAGGACCATATATACACAGGTTAAAACAAAAAATAAAACAGTGTCTTATCAACATAAAACCCTTGATATAAAACCCCATAATCTACTGTGCCTACCTGTTCCTACCTGTTCATTAATCGACGCGTACCTTGACTAAAGATAGCAGTGTATGTGTGTGTGTGTGTGTGTGTTGACTATCTACCTACTTACCGAACCAAAAAGTACCTAATTCCATCCAGTTATAACAATGGAAGCAGCTTATGTCGTAACCATCTCTTAGTAGTAAATAAATAATCATGTACTAAGTGTTGATTGTGTCTTCTTCAGGCCTTTGCTTGTTAGTCCATGGGAGAGTTCTGTTGCTACCTGGCCACTCTTTGTCTTACCCACCTGAGGCTCCTTGTAATTATTTTAAGAGCTTTGGATAGGGTTTTTTTTTTTAATGTGGGTCCTTGTAAGAGCGGAGTTGGGTACTTCACTCTGAATCTCTCTCTTTTATTTTTATTTTTCTCTTTTTTATTCTCTTTTTTTTCTCTTTTCTTCAACTTTTTTCTCCTTTATTTAGATCACATTTATTCTCTCTCTCTCTCCCTCTCTCTCTCTCTCTCTGTAATATATTTTGAACATCTGTAAATAAAAACAAATATCAAAAATAATAATATACCATTCTCTCATATTATCGTTCGTTATGTTTCATTCATCGGTCACAACACAGAGATGACCAACACGCAACAACAGTCGTATGGGAAAAAAAGAAACGCAGAGGAAAATTTGGGATGAGATTTCACAAAAGACGAATTCGACTCAGGAGTTGAACCCGAGTCGAGATTCGTTCATGAATATTTAGGAGTTGACTGAAGCTTCGAATCCGGGTAGCCTGTTGAAACACCTACCACCTTCCCCCCCTCCCCCCCATCCTACATGTATGAGATTAGTCAGGTGTGAGGTGTATGAGAGAGTCAGGTGTGAGGTGTATGAGTGAGGTTAAGGTGTAAGGTGGATGGAAGAATTTTGTATGACGTCACGGTCTTGATATGAGTCTGTAGTGACATCACCGTTGGACCACGCCCCCTCATCACGTGACGTCATAACCTGGCCATGCCCACACCGACTTAATAAATTATATATCGCATCGATCTGGTGGACGATATTTCTCGGTCTGATGCTTAGTTTGGGTGGGCTTGGTCCCCCCTATCTAAACCCCCCCACCCTCCTCTTAACCCCCTCACCTCCTCCTTAACCCCCTCACCCCCTCCTTAACCCCCTCACCCCCTCCTTAACTTCCTCGCCCTTCCTTCACCCATTCACCCGTCCTTCACTACCTCACCACCTCTTCATCTCCCCCCCTCTTCACCACATCTCTCACCCCTCACCACCTCTCCCACCCCTCATCACCTCTCTCACCCCTCATCACCTCTCTCCCACCATCACCACCTCTCTCCCACCCTCATCACCACCCTATCTCCCCTCACCACCTCTCACCCCTCATCACCACCCTATCTCCCCTCACCACTCACCCTGTCGTGCCTAGTAAACCATTGTCTCGTGCCGGGATATACAGTAGAGGGGTGGAGGTGAGCTGTAAGGCGGCTCAACACAGCACATGGAACACAACACAACACAACACACGAGGCACACGGTGTTTAGGGATTAATACCCCTCCCGTCAGCTACAACCCTCTGCTGTTACTGGTGTCCTGCTGCTGCCACTGTTATATAGAATAGATACATCACATAGTTCACATAGTTCACATAGTTCTCATACTTCTCACACTTCTCATAGTTCACAAGGTTATCAGAGTTCACATATTTCACATAGATCTCATGGGTCATATTTCACTTTGTTCACATATTTCTCATAGCTCACATGCTACTACTACTGCTACTACTACTACTACTACTACTATTACTACTACTAATAATAATAATAATGGAAGCACCTCGAAATCGAGGATGGCCGGCCCAAGGGCCTCCTAGGCGTGAATTTGTTAAGATGTAGAAGCTGTCACCAACACAACAACCACACACCAAGTTAACGAGTTACATGACCCAGTGTCAAGGAATAGTCCGAGAAGACTGGACAACTCGCCAACTGCACTGGCTAACCATTACTCCGGAATACGATCTGCAAATCGAGTAACATCCAGGTTCCCAATTACTGCTGGGTAGACAGAGGCAAATGGCGTAAAGAAACTTGCCCGTAGCTTCACCCTGCCCGAGTTTTTTAGTTTAACAAATTTATTGACAAAGCTTGGAGTACAGTTTCCTATTCTGAGTAATTCAGCCAGGTCTTGACACTGAGGGTGGTATCACTTCTCACTGCCAAGCAGGACGGATCGAACTCGGGTCCGCTCGCTTGGGAGGCGAGGATGCTGACCATTACACCACAGGTCGCCATTGCTCACATACTGCAGATCTCATGGCTCACATATTTCTCATAGTTCACATATTTCTCATAGTTTTAGTTCTCATAGTTTACATAGTTCACATATTTATCAAAGCTCACACACTGTAGGTCACATGGTTCACATATTTTTCATAGCTCACATATTTCACATAATCCACATAGTTCAATAGGTTTATGTTAATTTCTGATTATCTTTTTTATTACGAACAAAAAGAAAGTTCTTTGTATTAGAGACTGAGGAGTGGAAGAGTAACGCCACTAAACTACTAGAGGTAAATATTATCAAGAATATCCAGTAGTTGGTTTCTGAGCACAGGCGGCCGGCACAGGAAGGCTTCTAGTCTTCAGTCAGTCTTGCAGGGTGAGTTTTTATGACCTTCTCAGAATCAGTGGGAGATCTTACTAAAAGCTTTCGTGCTGACACTTGCAGAACTGGATGGATCGTATTGAAGTTTGACCTCCATCCAAGCGGAATTTTGCCTGGTGGTTAGGTTAGGTTGGGTTGGGTTGGGTTGGGTTGGGTTGGGTTGGGTTGAAGAGCGACTACCAGTATGGCAGATCCCCTCCACCCCTTCCCTATCTCGGATTCCCCCCCTCACCCCATCACCTCATGTCCCCCACCCATCACCCTTTCCTCCTATCACCTCTTTAAGTCTCCTTATTTCCCTCATCTCCCTCATCTCCCTCATCCCTCATCTCCCTCACCCCTCATCTCCTCCATATCTCCTCAGATCTTCTCATCTCTCCTCTTCTATATTCCCCAAACCTTATCATCCTCTCTCCGTCATTCTCAGTCAACCCTCTTCACACACACACACACTGCTTAGCACGATGGAAAATTCTCTCTCTCTCTCTCTCTCTCTCTCTCTCTCTCTCTCTCTCTCTCTCTCTCTCTCTCTCTCACTCTGGCAGACAGCTTCATTATCTTAACTCTTAAAGATATATTATTCACATTCAAGACGTCAGTATCATCCCAGTTTACTCAGAAGGATTAGACTCATATTTAAAGATAGTTTTATATACTCGTAAAGCTATTCATTAATTTAAGAGGATGTTAATTTCAGATATAGAACAAAATGCTCATGTGGATCGTATTAAAGCGTAATTAACTCGTAAAGTCATTAATTTTTTCCCCAAAAAGTAAAAAAAAAAAAAAAAATAGCCTAACTCCTTTTAGTCTATAATTTTCAAGGAATAGCCTCACAGATTTTTTTTCATTTTCTAGGAAGAGCTTCGTAATTAATCACCCGAAACAAACACTGCCACTCAGTGCTGAGAGTCACCCAGTTACATTATGGGACATGTCTTGGTTCTGGGGGTTTACATTTTACTTATTCTTATTCTTATTATTTTTGTATGTAGTTCATTATCTATGCTACCATAAGCAGTAATGAGTAGGATGACACATAAACAAACATTATGTTAGGCTGTAAGTCATGTCATGTTTATTGGGTGTGTCTGCCCGTATACAGTGTGTAGAGTGTTGAGATGGTGGAGATGAGAGACCCAGAGGAGGGTGGAGTGTGTAAGGGGAGCTTGTTTATGTATAACTCCTGATGCAACAAAGTTGACCAGCCAGGGCTGGCATGTGATTCCTGGCAGGGTACTGGCAGAGTAGCTAACCCCATAGTAGAGTCAACACCTAACCTGTTTCTCTTGAGACTTTCAACACGTAAGTTTAACCTGTACTTAAGTTTACACAGGTAGACTGTGTCCATTGCATCGGTTATCATTGTGACAACATAGAGATATGGCAAATTATGTACTCATAAGTGTTAAGATTAGACTAATTACATAGCTATGATTGTTATGTAAATATATATTGGATTAAACATTTATCTATGATTGCCTATGTATGATTTATTTGAAATACTAAAATGAATTGTATTCAACAGGTTTGACCGAATTATAACGTTCGAGTTTAACGTGAAGAGTCTGATGAACCTTTAAACGCCCGGAAGACCTTACAATCTACTTTAACTGAGTCTAAGGTTAGGTTTGGGTTGGTTAGGTTAGGTTACTTAACTTAGGCAGCGTGGAGGGGGAGGGGACATTACCCTGAACTAACCTAATAAACGTAATCTAATGTTTAACTTAGCATAAATTTTGCTTTAAACAAACTTGACTTAATTTTGTGTGTTTTTTGGACATTATGTAAAAATTTTCCCTGGCTAACCTGACCTTACTTACCTCAGCTATTATTATTTCTACTTAATTTTAACCAAACCTAAGCTAACCTGATTGTAACCTAACCTAACTTACTTAAAACCAAATCTAATCGTAACCTAACCTAACCTAATCATAACCTAACCTAACCTAATCCTAACCTAACAAACCTACCCCCCTTAACCGAATTATTTTGTCTCTCCTTAATATAACAACATAACCTAATTTAGCCCCTCCACAACCCTGACCTAATTTAACCTAACCTTATTCTCTTCCCTGCCTCCAGAAGCTGTCCAGGTCAGGGTATCGTTAATCTTGGGGGGGGGTGTCATAGTGGGCAGGAGGAGAGGTTATTATCTTAGTATAGAGGTCAAAGGTCAATGGCAGTTATATATGTTTGTTGTTACCTTGACTTTATTTTACTGTAGGAGGGTTTGTGGTGGTTGTTGATGAGAGAGAGAGAGAGAGAGAGAGAGTCCTATCTTTAAGTGTTAGTATTTGTATGCATACATTACGTGCAGTATGTTCAAGTACTCTCTCTCTCTCTCTCTCTCTCTCTCTCTCTCTCTTCCTCCAAGAACAAATATTTCGTGTTCTGGTCAGGCCCTGAAATTGGTCCTTGGAGATGTCTTATGGTAGTTTACATAACAGGGTTGGCCAGGGTTATGTAATTACCTAACTTACATTTTCTACAGCATTTTCTTAACATTTTTTTTAGAGTAGATTCGTGTGAGATCAATTTATGTTTTTTTTGTATTTTCTTAATTTCTTGTGTGTAAATGTTTGACTGTTGTGAGATAAAATTGACCTTTTCCTAGGCATTTCTATTTTTGTTTTCCTTAAAGATTAGACTTGTAATAATACTTCAAGATTTCATACGATTTCTTTTGGGGGATAAACTTTCGTATGATTGACTAAAATATCGAGAAAAATACAGGAAATTAGTCAAATAATTAATAAAAGGATTTGGTCCTATAATTTGGGGATAAGAGGGGATACCGATGGAGATTTTATTGAGGTAAAATTGAAGGTAGAATGGTCAGGGGGACGATAGAAATTGAGTTGATTGATTGAATGAAATTAAAAGCTCAGACCCAGGAGAGATAGAGACTCTGGGGGCAGGGGGGGTGGTCACCAAACCCAGATAGATAAATAATGGCGCATTGGTTTATATAAAAAGGTTACGTGTTTTTGTTTTATTTTGAGTACATGAACCATTTACATGTGATATATTTAGAATAGACCATTTAAAGGGGAACTACGTAGAACTGTACCATTTAAAGGGGAACTACTTAGTACTGAACCACTTAAAGATGACCTATTTAAAGTTGAATTATTATTTAAGGTCAATCATTAAATCACTATTAAATTCTCTTAGAAAAAAAATAACCTATTATGAACGCTCACCAGAATCTTTATTAGGCTGTGTGATAAAGAACTCTGAATACTCTTAATAGCAATGTTACCTTTATACCATTAAAATAACATAGGTGTGTAAGGTGTAATGGAAATATGTGTTTGATCTTCATAATATACCATATGTGTTTTAAGTAGCTATTGTGGGTAAAATATGTGTTTTTTAACTATTATGGGTAATATGTTTCTAAATATTATAAATAGACGACTCTTATAAATATTGGTCTATTTTTCACCTTATTGTTGTATTGTATGTCATTGATAATTGGTTTTAACATCCATAGTGTTTTAATTACTGTTTAATTCTTACATGTATCCCTATGTGCATCTAACTAATCATTTACGTGTGTGTGTGTGTGTGTGTGTGTGTGTGTGTGTGTGTGTGTGTGTGTGTGTGTGTGTGTCGGAAACGGATAGAAGGAACTACAGTGTTTGTACTTGTCATATACGTGTTCGCCAACCGGTACAGCTGCTGTGGTTTATGGTGGGAAGGTCAGAGGTCAAGGTCACTGCTTTGATGAAGTGATGACTCGGCACCTCTCTCTCGTGTGCCTCTGGTTGTGTGTTTTTGTTGTTGTGATCAGGTGGTGGATGTACCTGTGTTTTTGTTTCGATTAGCTGATGGGTTTACCTGTACTGTTGTTGTTGTGTTAATCAGCTGATGGGTTTACCTGTGCTATTGTTGTTGTGTTAATCAGCTGATGGGTTTACCTGTACTATTGTTGTTGTGTTAATCAGCTGAGGGGTTTACCTGTACTATTGTTGTTGTGTTAATCAGCTGAGGGGTTTACCTGTACTATTGTTGTTGTGTTAATCAGCTGAGGGGTTTACTTGTACTGTTGTTGTTGTGTTAATCAGCTGATGGGTTTACCTGTACTGTTGTTGTTGTGTTAATCAGCTGATGGGTTACCTGTACTATTGTTATTGTGTTAATCAATGGGTTTACTTGTACTGTTGTTGTTGTGTTAATCAGCTGATGGGTTTACTTGTACTGTTGTTGTTGTGTTAATCAGCTGATGGGTTTACCTGTACTGTTGTTGTTGTGTTAATCAGCTGAGGGTTTACCTGTACTGTTGTTGTTGTGTTAAACAGCTGATGGGTTTACCTGTACTATTGTTGTTGTGTTAAACAGCTGATGGGTTTTTTGTACTGTTGTTGTTGTGTTAATCAGCTGATGGGTTTACCTGTACTATTGTTGTTGTGTTAATCAGCTGATGGGTTTACCTGTACTATTGTTGTTGTGTTAATCAGCTGATGGGTTTACTTGTACTGTTGTTGTTGTGTTAATCAGCTGATGGGTTTACCTGTACTATTGTTGTTGTGTTAATCAGCTGATGGGTTTACCTGTACTGTTGTTGTTGTGTTAATCAGCTGAGGGGTTTACCTGTACTGTTGTTGTTGTGGTAATCAGCTGATGGGTTTGCCTGTACTATTGTTGTTGTGTTAATCAGCTGATGGGTTTACCTGTACTATTGTTGTTGTGTTAATCATCTGGTGAGAAATACGACTTGAGGTTTAGTCAGTAAAGAGTGCTGGGAGAGTCTTGTGGTGGAGACACTTCACTGAGTGTAAGTACAAGAAATCTTACTTCAAGTTTATTCCGACAATATAAAGAAGTCAGTCATCGTTAGTTTTATCCCCACACTTAACTCCGTATACAAATACTTACACACAAAATACTTACATGTAGAAATCTTTGCATACAGAAATACATGCAAAAATGCTTAGATGCAGAAATACTTACATGTAGAAATACTTGATCGAGATATACTACATACTTAACACAGAGACATACATACACACAGAAATGCTTCAATGTCCTTTATTAGTAGACAGAAAAGCATTCACACACACACATGCACACAATGTAACTAATCCCCTTCTGGAAATTACATCTATTAAATGAGTGTTGGTGTTGTGGTGGCGGATGAGTGTGTTGGAGCGTGTTGGTGTGAGTGTGGTGTAGGTGTCGTAGATATGTGAGTGTATTTGTTCTTGTCCATTGATGTACAGTCCCCTTCACTAGTGCGTTTACAGGGACTCGTCATATAAACATTCTACAAATTCTTACATTGATATATTTGTTTTAATATTGCTTTAGTTTAATTCCATAGTATGTTTACTATTGTGAATTTCCTTCTGTCGAATGTAAACAAACACAGGGCTGCCACACTGCACTAAACCCCACGAGCCCCTGTAAACGCGCTAGTGAAGGGGATTGTTGATGATTATAAACGTAACTGTATTTATATATAACTTCGTGTAATACAAAAGATTACACATTAAATCTAACTAAGAGGAAAATTAGGGCTACCTCGACAGCAGCATAATAAATAAAGTCCGGTATCTCTTGGTTAGAAGTCAGAAGAGAGGCGGATTTTTCAGGGAAATTTTTAATACTGAGATGGACAAATGTTATTTATTCATCCATTTATTAGTAGTCTTTAAGAGAACATCCTGAAGAACAAAACGACTAGTGATAATTTGGCAATCCTTTACTTAAAGAACAAGAAAACCACTTAATGAACAAGAAAACCACTTAAAGAATAGGAAAACCTTATAATGAACAAGAAAACCACTTAATGAACAAGAAAACCACTTAAACAACAAGAAAACCACTTTAACAACAATAAAACCACTTAACGAACAAAAAAAAAAAACACTTAAAGAACAGAATCAGAGAAAAAAAGATGGAGGCCATAAAAAATATAAAAAATAAAAGCTCCCCCCAAAAGACAAGGGACCTCATCCTATACTGGTGCTGAAGAAAGTAACAAAAAACGCCTATAGAGTAGAGAAACCACTCCTCATTGTTCTTGTATAGAGGCTTGAAGGGGGGGGGAAGGGATAGCCCAGAACCTCAATATGGCACCGACAAGACAACCCAAACCGCATCATCCAAGTGGTTCTGGCAACACATACTACACAGAGAGGGTGACAATGGCTAGAAATAGACGTCTTAAAAAAAAAAATAAAAATAAACTTTGAAACCATATATGTGTTTAAGAGAAGCTGACTAGTATGGGTATATAGTTTTAATACTAATTCTTATATAATATAGTTTCTCAGTGATAGGTCGTCTCTTCAGTTAACCCAGGCATCAATAGAAGGTCTGTCCAGTGTCATGACCACTCCTCCACCGTACTCTAGGAGTGTGGTTGTTGAGGTGATCACGACTCTCCTGCCTGTATAGTCTTGTGCTGTACTGTGGTTGAGTGGTTGGTGATTTTCTGTCTCATGGATTAGGTTAGTTAGATCGTTGTGTGTGTGTGTGCGCGTGTGTGTGTGTGTGTGTGTGTGTGTGTGTGTGTGTGTGTGTGTGCGTGCGCGTGTGTGTGCGTGTGTGTGTTTTCAGCAAAGTTTTTATTATTTTATTTGTATCCATAAGTAAAAAAGAGACTGGTGTTGGCGACTCAGCATGCAACACGTCACAGTTCCAGATATCTTCACTAAAATAAAATATAATTCCTTAAAGCATTGTACAGTATATCTTGGGAAGGTCAGGGTTGAGAGGTCACCAGGGAGGGAGGATTCACACCATTGACTCGCTGCTAGACTGTCATGTTTGTTTACCTAACCTGAGTTTAATGACAGTTTCAGTCGGGAGTTTCAGATCATTTGCTAGAGGGAGGGGAGGGGAAGACCAAGGACCAATCAGAGTTCGTCGATTGTATGACGTCATGAGGGGAATAGGGGAAAACTCACGCTATTGGTTCGTTTTAGATATATTAGCCTTACTGACGCAGCTGTTAAGGAAATGATTTTAAGACTTAGTGCAGCTCTTTAAATCATTAGTTAAAGGCACGAATCCAGTGACCAATCAAAGTCCATCCACTAAATGACGTCATAAAGAGAGGAAGGTCATTGCCTCGCCTGTTAATTAACAGGGGATGATCTGTTAATTTAGTTCAACTCCTCAGATCATTAGGTATTAACAGGAATTCAAAGACCAATTAGACTTCTTAAACTGCGTGACGTAATGAGAGGCGACGCACGTAATTGGTTGATAGCTAAAGTTATCCAAATATAGTATAATATCTTTTCGAAATTAATAGTTTCAGAATTTCCTTTTAATCCTTTACATATTCTCAAATGTTCCAGCTTCTATAATTACTATATTTTATTGTTGCTTTATTTTTTTATTTTTCCTTTCAATGTATCGCAAGACCGTAATACATTCTGATTAACTTATTATGTCTAAAAATTACTTCCCTGTATCATAATTGCTATTTAATTACTTTTATGCCATTATTAGTGTACTTGCTATTATTTATTTAACTTTTTTTCATAATTTTTTTGACTTTAATTACTTCCCTGGTATCATAATTGTTAATTTAATTATTATTTGTTTATAAATTGTTGGTGTAATTATATTTATGTAATTGTGTCATGTTAGGTAATTAACCGTTATCTGTACCGTAATTAGAATATAATCATTACCTTTTAGTAGGTCATTAGTATTCCATTATAGTTGCTAATTACCTTTTCA
Organism: Homarus americanus; assembly: GCF_018991925.1. NCBI lineage: Eukaryota > Metazoa > Arthropoda > Malacostraca > Decapoda > Nephropidae > Homarus > Homarus americanus. Next base: position 247,246 of record NW_024720672.1, read on the forward strand.
TTAGGGAATTAATGTTGTTTGTGCCATAGTTACTGTTTAATTACCTTAACATGATTTCTGTTTTCTCGTTTACCGTTGTTTTTCTGTTGACTTATTTATCCGTTCCGTTCCTGTTTACGTACGTGTTTGTTGTTGCTTTTTGTTTACTTATTTACCGTTAATTTTGTATTTTATCATTTATCATTGTTTTTATAATTTTCTTGTTTATCGTTGTTTTCTTTTAATTATTGCCTTTGTTTCCTGTTTACAAATTTACCACTTATCCTCTTCCCCCACCTTTACCTCCTATACTTACCCCTCACCCTTACTCCCCTCCCCCACCCTTACCCTTAACCTCCATCCCTTTCTCTACTCTCTCCCTCTACCCCCTTTACTACATCCTCCTCCTTCCCTCCCACTGCTCCCCTCTCACGGTCTAACCCCTCCCCCTCCCCCCCCTCACCCCGCGCCACAAAATAATAGAATTAAACTACGATATTTCTGGCACAAATAATACTGGTGACAACGATCATAAGTTTAGTCGTTTTTGTTTTGTTTTTCCCTTTCCCGTTTATTGATTAAGAAACGTTTTTGGTGCAGGGTTCTTCGTCTCTCTCTCTCTCTCTCTCTCTCTCTCTCTCTCTCTCTCCGGTATTATTTTAGGTGTTAGGGGGGTCAAGTAGATTTATTGTTGATGTTTATTTTATAGATATGACGACGAGAGTTACTGAGGAAGCGTTTTTGTTATGTTTTCTCGATATATCCAGCTAAGACTGACCATTGAAGTTATCTTATGTTGACGAGGAGACAGACAGCCTTGGGTGCCCAGGGGAAGGAAGGCAAGCGAGCTGTGTGTCCAGTGTTTATCGCCTCAAGCTGGGATAAAATTTATACGCCTGGCAGTGCTACAATGGTTAGGGGCCAGAAGTGTTGTACGAGCGAGTTTCCAATGTTTATTCCCTATGGCCGAGATAAAATCCTTACGCCTGGTAGTGGTGCATCAGTCAGGGCCAGCCGGGAGTGAGGAGGTAGTGAAGAACAACTCCCTCGTACATGTACCGTATTGGTGTGTCAGTTGGGGGGGGCAGCTTAGGTCGCCAGAAATATTCCACTCCGAAAACTAACTTTTACCAACTTTGAAAAACATTAGTCTAGTAATCTGACCACCACCAATACTATGACTCTCACCACCAGAATCAAGATTATCACCCCTCACCATCACCACCACCATCATCATAATTATCGCCTTTCACCATCACCAACACACTACCATCATTTCCGCCCCCTTCCTCCCCTCTAAAAGTAAAAAATGAAAAGAATAACCCCAGACATTCTACACTTCCTCTTCCCCCTCCTTTTCCTCCTCCACCACCTCTTCCTTCTCTTCCTTCTCTTCCTCCTCCGTATTTCTCCTCCTCCTCGTTAGTACCAGATTCGAGGCGCTTATGACTGTTGCCCACAATACTGACCCCAAAAAACCTGTTCAGGCCGCGGTTATTCTCTGTGGAGGTCTCCCATAACGCGGCCCTCTGACACACACACACCTATATATTTATAACAAATTATATAAACCCACCGTATATAAAGATATATATATATATAGATATATCTCGGGTGCATCAATCCCCGTGAAAGGTTTAGCTTGCTCGCCGGAGTGTTGCTCTCTCTCTCTCTCTCTCTCTCCTTTGAACAGCTTCGTCCTCTCCCTTTACCGACTTCAAAAGAGAGGAGGGAGAAGGAAGGAAGGAAGGAAGGGAGGGAGGGAAGGAGGAAGGAAGGGAGGGAGGGAGGGAGGGAGGGAGGGAGGGAGAGAGAGAGAGGGTGGTGGTGGGCTCAGAACATCAACCACACACAAGATAGGTTCACAAACTTTTTCTTCAGTTCGTGTTGACTTGTCTGATGGTGTGTCGTGTGTGAGGGGAAGGGAAACAAGTTCACAGACTCGGGGACTGACTGAGCCGTCTGGATTACTGTTTCAGTCGTGGACACGACAGGTTCACAAACAGGAATTTCGTGCATAAGAGTGATATGTTCATGTGCTTTCTGGTTCTATTTTGTCAGGGATACTGTTTCGTGTGTGAACGATTTCATGAGTGAGCGATTTCGAGTGTGAACGATTTCATGCATGAACGACTTCGAGTGTGAACGAATTAAATTGGCAAACTTTTTTGTGTAAAATTGTTGACTTTTGTTGTTCCACACATACACGAGTTAGTTTTTGTTGTTGTCATCGTGGTGGTGTCGTTGATTCACGCATAAACTAGGTGTCTCGTGCGGGAGTGAAATGGTTAACAGTGTTTCTATACACCACTAGTCATACGGTAACAGTTCCATGTGTAAATACAGATACAGCCTGGTAGTGTGGGTTTGTTATATGTTTGTGGCTCCTGTTAGACTCAGTACTGGGTTGTTATATGTTTATGGCTCTTGTTAGGCTCAGTATTGGTTTGTTATATGTTTATGGCTCCTGTTAGGCTCAGTATTGGGTTGTTATGCGTTTATGGCTCCTGTTAGGCTCACAAACTAATACTGTTTGTTGTGCCTTTTTTAGATTTTAGTTTTCTGTCTGTACGTAAAATCACTAAAGACACAGGCATTGAGTAACTCCCCCCCCCCCTTAAACACCCAAACATTACTCACTTAACCACAAACAATAAGACAATATTACGATAAGATATTATATAACTCAGACTACTTAATCCTGATCGGTAACTCGTCTCCTATGTTGACGGTGATACAGACGTGTGGATTATCTCAGTGACACTTAAGGCATCAGGTGATCGAGCAGCAAACCTTATTGGGAGGTTGGTGTCACAAGCAGCTGGAATGAATATTAAGTCTTTATATTTTTTTTTATAGTTTGTGAAGTCAGTTTCATTTAGATGTGAACTCGTCTATACCTAATGTGTGTGTGTTTGTTTGTCTGTGTGTTTGTCTGTCTGTGTGTGTGTTTGTCTGTCTGTGTGTGTGTTTGTCTGTCTGTGTATGTGTTTGTCTGTCTGTCTGCCTTTCTGTGTGTCTGTTCTGTGTGTCTTCTGTTTGTCTGCCTTTGTGGACGTGGGGTTTCACCGGATATTCTACATCCTATCCCTCTATTTAGTAAGAAAGAAACTATTAGAGAGAGAGCGAGAGAGAGAGAGAGAGCGAGCACTGAATGACCGTCACTATGATTTACGAGGGGCTGTTAGGTGGTACCTCAGGTAATGACGTGGGCAGTATGAAGGTGCTCTACACACACACACACACACACACACACACACACACACACACACACACACACGTACGTCTAAGTGCATCTCTTCGACAACTGGAATGACTCAGAGGATGGCATCTTATCTCTCTTTAATTAACCTTATCTATATTATCTTTACGTTCTTCTGAGTACCTTACCTGATCGTCTCACATAGAATAAGATTGTCATTATCTGTTCGGTGAATCTTTTACACATGGCGTTGTCTCCCCAGGTCATCAGATGTGCTCTAGAAAAGATAATTTATTCCGATATTTATACCACGGACGGTCTCTGTTGGATGGCATTTCCCTCCGCCCTCACAGCTCACTGGTCAGGTTATTGACTTGTGGGTTAATCATCTGGTTGTCCTCTTTTGTAATTTTGTCGTCTTGGTGCCTTCGTACATAAGAATCACTGGTCTGGTCTGGTCTGGTCTGGTCTGGTCTGGTCTGATCTGGTCTGGTCTGTCCCGCTCTTTCTCCTGGTCAAAACAAAAGTCTCTGATGTGAGCTGGATATCTGTCTAGATTAAGACTGATGTAGCAGACTGAAGATGAAGCTCTTTATTTAATTGGAAGACTTACAGATAGACTGACACTGTTGAGAGCTTTAGGCACACATGGTCACCCCGGCCCAGCACATATTGAGAGATGTTCATTTTTATCTTAGTCCTACGGTGAACAAAAGTAATTTATTAGTTATTTACAAGAGTCATAAGGAGAGATGTCTCTTTTAATTTTTAGTATCCTTCATTTGATAGCAAAGAAGGTCTCAAGAGGATATAGAAAGTCCTATTTCGTTTTGCTTTCCTGTAGTTTAAAAATAATTACGTGTGAATTAGTTTTCTATAAGAGCTTCTGGAGGGACATACCTTTGGCTTTGTTTTCTCTCGATTGAAAGGCTAAATAAAACCGACATGTACTCCCGTAAGGACCAGGTTTATCGCGGTGTCCTTCTCAGATCTTGATATCTTAATTGTTCGTGTTTACTCAAGTCTCTTCATATGGTTAAGTAACTTTGAGGTCACTTGAGATACGGGCTTAACTTACAGTACAGATAATTGTGTTGAAGACTCATAGTAGTAAATATATCAAGCTTGTGCGGTGGGGGGGTGGGGGTCTGTTGTAACGCTGTGACTATTTCGTCCTGTCAGGGGATGGGGAGGTGTTCCATCAGCATCCGGCCACCACCACCACGACATATCCGGCAGCCGGTTAAAGACCACAGTATATAATCTAAATAAAGACCATCTCTCTCATACACACTAGGTACACACATATATGTATACCTGTATTCATCTATGTATAAATGTTATCACAATGCATATCTCTTAAATACTTTGGTATCGGAAACATTTATACATTTTTTGTGTTTTGTGTTTCATTTGCTGTATAAATTTGTTTTAAACGTGAGCATATTGTCGTTAGATGAATTGTATACTTTGTGAATGTTTGCACGACCTGATGGTAAATATGTGCTCGCCAACAGACCGTGTTGACGTGAGCCCTTATGTCGGGTATTGGGATAGTGACTGTTGTAGCTAGTGACGCGACCCGACAACTGTGTATTAATTCATTGTAGGAGAGAGAGAGACAGACAGACAGACAGACAGACAGACAGAGACAGGGTAGTTTTCTCCACTTTTAACCCCATCCTTCCCTGGGAAAGTGGATTCGGGGGAATAATGAATAAGGATATATCCCCTCGCTCGCTCCTACGACCCTAAGGATAATCTAAAGGATCAGGGTGGATCGTAAGGCTGTTAGGGGATATCCTTAAGAGGTACACGCCAGAGGTCCTTCAGATGGGATATATTTCCAGGGATTTTGTACATGGAGAGGAGCTGCACAAGGGGTTGGTACTACGGGGTGGAGGGTGATACTAGTGAGGCAGATACTAGGGGAGAAGTGTTGGTATCTTAGGGAGGAAATTTACTGTCCCTTCCCTCTACCTCCTCCCTCCATCTCTTTCCTCTCCCTCCCTCTTCCTTCCTCCCTTTCTTCCCCTCTCTTCCTCTCCCCTCCCTCTTCCTCTCCCTCTCCTCCCTCCCTCTTTCCTTCTCCCTCTCTTTTCTCCCTCCTTTCCTCTCCCTCCCTTTCTCCTCTCCCTCCCCTCTTCCTCTCTCCCCTCTTTTCCTCTCCCTTCCTTTCTTCTCCTCTCCCTCCCTCTTTCCTTCTCCCTCCATCTTTCCTTCTCCTCCATCTTTCCTCTCTACTCCCTTTCCCTTCTCTCTCCTTCTTTTCCTCCCTCCTCTCTTTTTCCCTCTCTCCTCTTCCTCTCCCTTCCTCTCTTTCCTCTCCCCTCCCTCTCTTCCTCTCCCCTCCCTCTCTACCACCAGCACCACTCACCACCACCAACACACCTGATCACCTTGGCGTCACACACTCGTTAGATTAAACCTGATTGGATTTGTCAAATTTGGGCGGACCAGTGAGGTAGGATATTGGAAGCTTCCCTATGTGTAAAACGCCATTGCTCCCCCCTGGCCTTGTGTTGCCTTCCTGATCCCCTGTTGACTTTGTATTCTGTCTCCCAGTGACTTTATTTTCGTTAAGGATCAGTGATTTTTTTTTCTTTCTTTCGACTAAAACAATCACTCACTCACTCACTCACTCACTCACTCACTCACTCACTCACCCACCCAACAATACAGTTAAGATCCTCACTAATGTTTGAAACTATTTGAAAAAAGTTATAATTACTCTTTTATTTAAAATTAAAATAAATAGCCCCCTACCCCACTTCCTCCCTCCCAATCCCTTGTTTCCGGGTACATATTCCAGCTTAACTATGTAATTTAACTTTGCAATGTAACTCAACGAACTGTGAATTAAACCACTCTGGAAGCCCGAGCGAGTTTTCAAAAAATTTAACGCCTTAACGATAGTCTCTTAACTGATGCTAATTGATGGTTTCTCGTTCAGGTCGAGTCTTGGTGTAGTTATGACGCCACTAATTTAGATTCTTTTTTTTTACGTCAGTCGTTTAGGGACGTTGATTTATTCTTTAATTATGAGGGAAATTGAATATAAGAACTTTTTCATAAATACAGACAAACAGACACAAACGGACAGATGTGTAGACAGACACAGATGGATTGATATACAGACAGACAAATATACATAGACAGACAGACACACAGACAGACAGATATAGAAACAGACGGACAGATATTCAGACAGACACAGAATGACAGATATACATAAATACATACATGCATACATACAGACAAACGAACAGATATACACACAGACAGACTCACTTAGGAGTATCTGTCACCTCCACCCATTTTGATTATTTTCAAGATTTTGTTTACTGAAACATTGTACCCTTTGAGACACCGTGTATATAAAGTCTTCAGTACCCTTTACACACCTTGTCACACCTTGTCACACCTTGTCACACCTTTACACACCTTGTCACACCTTGTCACACCTTTACACACTTTTTATATATCATTTCACATATTTTCACACCGTTTTTACACCTTTTCTACAACATTTCACAACTTTCCACACCTTTTCAAACAATTTCTACATCATTTATAGAAGTATCCTGTTTACCGTCGAGTTTTTGTACTATTTCTACACCACGTATCGTATTTATCGACGTGGAATAGTGTAATACAGAAGTCCTCAAGGCTAGAGTACCTGTTATTGTGAAGTTGTGGAGGTAGAGAACAGCCCTCACCCTTCCCCCTGCCCCCTTCCTATCCCCCTCCCCTCCCCTCCTCTACCTCCCAGGCTTACCTTCTGCACCTGGGTCTCCTTGTGTGGCTGGGGGGGTGGGGGGTGGAGGGTTGTAGGGGGGTAGAGAGGGGGTGAGCTGTGGGGGTATATATGAGAGAGGTAGTAGAGAAGGGGAGTTGTGGTGGTGTGTACGATATATATGAAGGGGGTATAGTAGGTGGTAGAGATAGATAGGGGGGAGGGGATATAGACGTATATAGAAGGGGAAATAGGAAGTACTCTCGGGGAAAGGTGTTGTGTGTGATAAGTGTGAAGCGGTGGGTGGAGGGAATGTGGTTTGATGTGTGTGTGTGTGTGTATAGGGCAAGGCATACAGTGGTGTGTGTGTGTGTGTGTGTGTGTGTGTGTGTGTGTGTGTGTGTGTACTTGGAAGGTGTATAAAGGTTGTGTGTATGTAGAGTTAGTGTATATAATGGTGTGTGATGGTTTGGGTGTAAGTATTTATGAGATAAGGATCTGTTGATGTGGAGTGGAGGGTGGGTGTATGTGCGTGCGTGTGCGTGCGTGCGTATTTGCGTTTGCACACTCACCAACACTTACCATCACTTAAGCCACCACCACTACCGTGTCCTCAGCATCCAAAAGTATAATTATAAGTTTTTATTTTTTGTTACGTTCTTCATTTTGGCACGCCCCTCCCCTCCTTCCTTTCCCTCTCCTCCCCTTCTTCCTTTCCCTCTCCTCCCCTTCTTCCACCTTCCCCTCTTTTATCTCTTCCCCTCCTCCCCCTCTTCTTCCATCTTTCCTCCCCCCTCTTCTTCTAGCTTTCCCTCTTCCATTTTTCCTTCTTCCCCCTTTCTTTTATCTTCCCCTCTTCTCCCCCATCTCCCTCCTCCCCCTATTCTTCCACCTTCCCCTCTTTCTCCCCTCTTCTTCTATCTTCCCCTTTTTCTTCCTCTTGTTATTAAAACTTACTTTAAGCTTCTTCGGGAGAGTCTCAGGATTCAATTAATCAGCTTTATTACCCAAGGTCTCAAGAATTTAATAAGGTCTTTGTGGCTCTGGTAAAATTTTCAGTTTTACTATAGAGAGAGAGAGAGAGAGAGAGAGAGAGAGAGAGAGAGAGAGAGAGAGACTAACTTTCAGTGGCTCTCTCTGTCACGTGGCTTTTCTCACAAGCTCTGCGAAAACACAGTCATTCAGCCACTCACACACACACACACACACACACACAGGTGCACGGTCATCCAATCAGAATTCTCGACAACTCCTTATAAATTTACCTCATGTTCTGATTGGTTCCTTTTCATGATTAATATTACTGTGTCTACTCAAGTGCAATGTATTTAAGAATGTTTCATGAGTTTAGTATTTCTCAGCATATTTGACTGGCTATTTCTCAGCATACTTGTTGAGTTACGAAGTTCTCAGTATATTTCTTCATTACATTTATATGAGTTTTATTAATCCTATTGTCTTCCACCTCCACATTTATCTGTCCTGTGGCTCCTCCCTCTTCACTTTCATAACACCTTCCATAGTACACTTTTAACTAGCATTTTTTTTTCCAGGTAAGTGTTGGCCAGTGTCTACCTGAGTGACGTCTTGAGCAACAGTAAGTAATGAATATATCTTTTTTTGGGGGAGAAACCTGTGTCCGCCTTTCTGACTTGACTGGTGGAATATATATATTTATTTTTTTTATGTAGAGGTGTTAGGGATTATTTTTGTTTGGTAATTGGTAATGTTGGCTGCGTTTGGTCTGTTTATGTCTCCCTTAAGTCTCTCTCACCTGAGTTAACTGATGGATGTTTTCACTCGTCAGGGGATGGTGTTTTGTAACCTTTTCTTCTTAGCATCCATCTCTCTCTCTCTCTCTCTCTCTCTCTCTCTCTCTCTCTCTCTCTCTCTCTCTCTCTCTCTCTCTCTCTCTCTCTCTCTCTCTCTCTCTCTCTTGGCAGTAATGAAAAGTTGTCTCTTTATAATCAAAGTTTGTAAGATCAACTTCTCGAACAATATCTCGCTGGAATCTCCCACTGCAATAAAGGCACATGGGGGGTGGGGGGGGTCAGTAGTAACTATGTGTGTTAGGTGGCTCCTCTCCAGTGACGTTTGTATATGACCCCGTGTCTGGTAACATACAGCCTCCCTCTTCCTCTTCTTCTTCCTCCTCCTCTTCTTCCTCCTCCTCCTCCTCTTCTTCTTCCACCTCTTCCTCTCCTCCAACCAAACGCAACGTGAATCCATAGGCAGAGAGACAGACATAAAACAAAAAAAACGTCAAAAAGCAAAGTTGCCAGAAGAGAGAATCTTTCAGGACTTAAGAGATATAAGAGACACCTGACCCTACTTAAAATGTCAGGTAGTGTCAACCAAATTCCTCCTCCTGAGGTGTAGGGGGTGAGGGGAGGGAGTGTGGGGAGTGACAGGGGGTGTAAGGGAAGATGGATAGAGAGTAGAGTAGGGGGGCAGAATGTAGGGGAGGGGAGAGAGTGTAGGGGGAGGGGACAGAGTGTAGGGGAGGAGGGGGGAGTGTAGGGGAGAGGGGAAAGGTGTAGGGGAGTTTTTGAGTAGGGGTAGAGTTTGTAGGAGTGTGGGAGAAGGTAAGGGGTGTTAGGGTATGGAAGTGGGATTGAGGGAGGTGATTGTTGGAGGTGGAGAAGAGGAGGTTTGAGGTCAGGTAAGAGAAGTGTTATATAAGGTCTATGGTCGTTCTCAAGTGCTTACTAAAGAGGCACATTATAGTTATTTTTTTTTTAACTCCGTGTTCCTGGTATAATGATTGTCAAGACTTATACAAGGACATGTGTGTATTTGTCGACCCTTGGAGTAATATATCGGTCTGTTCTGTCTGTGAGAGGAATTTATCGGTCTGTTCTGTCTGTGGGAGGAATTAATCGGTCTGTTCTGTCTGTGAGAGGAATTTATCGGTCTGTTCTGTCTGTGGGAGGAATTAATCGGTCTGTTCTGTCTGTGAGAGGAATTAATCGGTCTGTTCTGTCTGTAGGAGGAATTAAATCGGTCTGTTCTGTCTGTGGGAGATTTATCGGTCTGTTCTGTCTGTGGGAAGAATTTATCGGTTTTGTTCTGTCTGTGGGAAGAATTTATCGGTCTGTTCTGTCTGTGAGGAGAATTAATCAGTCTGTTCTGTCTGTGGGAGGAATTTATCGGTCTGTTCTGTCTGTGGGAGGAATTTATCGGTCTGTTCTGTCTGTGGGAGGAATTTATCGGTCTGTTCTGTTTGTGGGAGGAATTTATCGATTTGGTCTGTCTGTGAGAGGAATTAATCGGTCTGTTCTGTCTGTGGGAGGAATTAATCGGTCTGGTCTGTCTGTGGGAGGAATTTATCGGTCTATTCGGTCTGTGGGAGGAATTAATCGGTCTGTTCTGTCTGTGAGAGGAATTAATCGGTCTGTTCTGTCTGTGGGAGGAATTTAACATCTGTTCTGTCGAGTCTCTTCAACCACCACAGAAGAAAAAGTGATCCAAGAATATTTCATGTATCTGTACTATTATTTGGGATTATTTTCACTCAATAAAGTCTCTCACCACTGCACTGTATAAGGTACCGGGTAGACGGAATCGAGGACAGAAATAGACAGAATTTGATATAAAGTGATCGAAATATATACCCTGGGAAATAGATCAATGATAAATAGTCTTATTGGTGTGGTACTGGTGTATGGGTAGTTAGTGATGTGACGTGAATACTGCAGTTGCCTTCTTTTACGAGTGTGTGTGTGTGTGTGTGTGTGTGTGTGTGTGTGTATAAATCTGTTTTGTTGTGTGTGTGTGTGTGCGTGTGTATAGTTTATGTGCATATGTGTGTGTGTGTGAGCGTTTTTCTGCGTTAAGTGGCTTGCAAAATTACTGAACTTTTTTTCAGAAACATTGAGTGAGTTCCCGTAGCAGTCAGTGAAGTTGTAAAGCGTCGAGCGGTATAATGAAGCACTAGGTAATTCACTGAAATTTTTTAAGCGATTTTTGAAGCGTCCATTGGAATTTTCATGCATAAAATGGATGGCTGAAGCAGATAGTGTATTTCCGAATCAAAACATGAAGCAATAAGTGTTTCATGAAGCAATGAACTCTGACGTTTGTAAGTGCTCATGAAGTTACGAATTTGGGAATGACTTGATATTTTTTAAGCAGTAAATATTTTAAGGAGTTTGTATTAGTAAATGGAACTTTGGAGCAACGAGTGAATACGAGACACTGGGAGAGAGAGAGAGAGAGACTGACTTGAATTGGGTGAAAAATAACTACAAAAATTAAGTGATTTACAATAGAATGAGAATTTTAAGGTTTTATCAAGTATTTTTCCCTACTAGTGACGGTGGACAAGTTTTTTTTAAGGGGGGGGGTGTGTGGCTATGGTTGTTGAGGTAAATGAGGGTACAGTATTTCCCCAGCATCCTGTGAGCGTAAATGGCCCTCTGGTTAATGGCCCATTTTATTTAATGTTGTGTTAGCAGGGGGAGGAGGAGGGTGGTTGAAATTTTTCTATGACTGTAAGTTTTAGTTTCTGTTATTCTCGAGGACGGGATGATAGTGAGTGTTGTTGTTTGGTTGTTGTTTTTGCTGACGTTGTTACTATTGTTGTTGTTGTTTGTTGTTGTTGTTTGTTGTTGTTGTTGAGCCTTTTAGTAATTAGCAGTGTAAGAGGTACACAAGAGTGTACGTAAAGAGCAACGTCCGAAACAGACAAAGTACGTGCTGTGGGGTCATACTTGTGTACACACTCACTCACTCACTCACTCACTCACTCACTCACTCATTGACTCACTCACTCACTCACTCACTCACTCACTCACTTTTCCACTCCTCATAATCCTCACTCACTCATTGACTCCTCACTCCACTTTCCCTCCTTACTCACTCACTCACTCACTCACTCACTCACTCACTCATTGACTCACTCACTCACTCACTCACTCACTCACTCACTTACTCACGAAAGAAAGAAACAACATCGCTTCCAGTTCCATTTTGGTTCCCACTTGAAAAACATTTAATTAAAAAATAATAATATTCCTGACATTGAATAACAAGAACCGTGTTGACTGACATATATATAAAACATTGATGGTTTATTAATTAGCAGGTATTTTGATATTGAATGAACAGGTATTCCCGAGAGTTAGTATAATTGTTTTGTTAAATATAGTAAGTCTTATAGATATTTAGCAAGCATCATAAGATAACAAGACCTTAGTGAATTATTAATGGCTTTTGATTTAAGTGAATAATCTTGCTCTTCAAACCATAAATAAAGTTGTTTTCTTAGACACATACTAGAAATATATCGCGTGTTACTGAATTACGATGGCAGGTTTAACTAAAATTCTTAAAAAAACAAAAAAAACATTGCCGGTTATTTTTATATGACGTTATCGGAATAAATTTAGAGGATGTATTTCGAGGACATGTTAGCGTAAATATATTCTTAGAAAGTTAAGGAAAATGGAATACAATAAATAAAGTGAAATTTTTAGTGGTAAGTAAATTGAGTTTAATCTGAAATAATGACACTGGCGAAAATACTGTGGTAAGGGGAAGTGCCGGGAGACATTAAGCTGTATTATTATTACCAGTATTTATTAGACTGCCGGTCATTAGGGCTGGAGGTTATTTGCCCATCTGCCTCGCTAATTAGTAGGGTAGAGGATATGGGGTATAGTGTGTGTGTGTGTGTAATAATAATAATAATAATTAACGGTTTATTGAGAGAAAATTGCAGCCAAGTGTTGATAAGAAAATTTGGACAGAAGTAACGTAAATTACATTGGGGGATATTGAGGTGTGTGTCACGTAACCTAAGCTTCCAGGACAAACACAGGAGGAAACATGAGGTGAACATACAGGTTAACTAGAGCCTGATTCTTTTAACTGTAATTGGAGAGGGGCTGGTCTTAACCCTGATGCAGCTGTGGTGTTGTACAGCTGGACGATCACAGGGTGTTGTTGGTCTCCCTGATGCAGCTGTGGTGTTGTACAGCTGAACGATCACAGGGTGTTGTTGGTCTCTCTGATGCAGCTGTGGTGTTGTACAGCTGAACGATCACAGGGTGTTGTTGGTCTCTCTGATGCAGCTGTGGTGTTGTACAGCTGGATGATCTCAGTCCACATGGTATCGTCAGTCCCTCTTGGTATCGGCGGGGGTCCTATTACCACATGAGTGTTAATAGGTTCGGGCTGAGTCTCCCTTCGTCCCCATAGGTCTGGTATCTCACTGGTGTTCCCACTGCCAATACTTGTTTCCATTATCCTCTACAGTAGTTAAATTTGTCACTATATGTCAATTGTGGTGAGTTGGTCAACAATCCGTGCACTAGTTAGTGTCTTGGTGGGGGAGGTGGGAAGAACGGGTTACAGGCAATAGTTGACTATCATCAGATTATATTTCATTCCTTATAACACAGGAGCTCGGGAATCCCTTGCTCTAGGAGCCTCCACGAAGGATCTTAATTGCCTGCAGCTGATCCGTCTCCACCAATCACAGACGAATTCTATTTATACTCCGTGTGACCGAACTTTCTTGCATGCTTCCTCGCCCGGGGAGTAACATGGGCCGTCTGGGGGGTGTCGTTGAGACGATTTAGCGAACAACTGAAGAAAAAATGTCTTCCTCTTGTTTGTCTTCGAGAAGGAACTAATTCATCTTGCGGTGGAGTCTTGAGGTGAAGCTTAGGAACTGAGTTGGGAGACTTTTTCTTATTTTTTTCCTGTTTTGTTTTAAGCTGTTAAGTCCTGGAGTTTGTGGGTCTGAAGAGAATACAAACTCAGGGTTACTTCTGTGGGTTCAATCCTCTGCGGGTTCTCTGATACTTGTTACCCAGTTACCGTGAGCACTTATATATACCTCATCTCTCCTTTCCCATCATATAAACAAAGAGGAAGAAGCAATGTAAAGTTTTTCCCAGCCAAAATTTATTAAAGTCAGGGACATTTATTGTCTTTTCAACAAGTGGTTCATAAGTTCATATCATCCAAAAGTTTGTCAAATTAGGAGTTTAAAGTCATTCTAACCCAAGTCCGTAAATTCGTGAGGATTTATAGTTACCCGGCCACAGTCTGGGGGAGTCGTGGGGTTGTAGAGGCAGTTTACCCTCCGTCCTCAAATTCCTGGGACCATAAGTTAATTCCGTCACTACTTCATAAACACTTGGGAAGGCAGCCAAGTCAATCTTCTCTGGACAAAAATGCTCTAAACATGAAAAATACCCTAATGGCTGGCTGGCTGGCTAGTGAGGAGGTTGGCAGAGCTCCTCCTGGTCAGGTGGTGGTGTGGAGCCAACAGATAACTCCTCCAAACTTTGAGTCCATTTCCCCTCCAGGACCCAGACTGAGTGAGTGAGCTAAAGCTGGTGGTGGAAAGTTGTCTCCCTGGGTGAGTGATGGTCTCTCTTGTTGACTGACTGACTGACTGACGGACCCACCACCTTTGACACGTACATTAACCAACCCTTTGAGTACGATGATTTAACACACACACACACACACACACACACACACACACACACACACACACCCCTTTGGTCTGATTTGTAGTTGTATATTTAGTGAAATTTGTGTCATGATGTATTTCTGAGCTTTAGGTCCGTACTTCTTCATCCACTCACATTAAGTCGGTACATGCGTGAGACAACACTCATTATAGCTTCATAAATATGTCTACTCAACGTGAAAGATCTTCTTATAGTAAATTAAAAACACTTATTGAAGGCAAATGTGTATAACCTGAACATTGATACCAGGCCACAGTACTATATACTTGCCAAGGTGTAAGATGAGCAACCTTGGGCTATGAGTGGTGAGAGAGTAACAGTAATTGGGGTGTTGTTGGAGGTTAATGGTGGTTTAAATGGAACTAGCTACACTCTTTCCGACACACAGGATATATATTGGTCATGACCTCGACACCCTGACCTCCCTACCTCTACCTCCCACAGCTGGCACTCATTCAACAAGTCCTGAACTTGAAACTTGGAGGACCTGGAACTTGTCCAGCTACGTCAGGCGCCTCGGTGTGGAGTCCTTGTATCCCCGCTACAGCTGACACAGTTTACAACGATCGGAGAGCCACGGTCAAAACTCAGGACATGGATGGTGAAAGTTAACATCAAGCTGAACACATCCTTTGAGAAAGTTACGTTCATAACTCACGCTAGGAACCTATACTGACGTGATTTACGGTGATTGATACTAAAGATATGGACCGAAATACAAGGGGTAATCAGATCATGTCTTAGGGTTGGCTACCACGGCCCTCCACTCCAAACGGTTTCAGAGTGTCTTCAACTATCCTCCTAGTTATTACATATCTCTGGGGACAAGAGCTTTAAAATTTCATTCATCCATCCCAGTCTCTTGCCTTCCTCCTACCCTCAGCTTTATACAATATTATCTCTACCATTATCCTTCTAATGTCAAATTGTAAGAAGAAGAAGAAGAGTGTCTCATTTTCCTTATTTTATATAATACCAAGACAGTACGAGTAGTTAATAGAAGACAATAGTTGATGCCTTCTCTTTAAATCTCTACGTGATTATTCGAAGGTGACAGGTGATCCTCTCTCTCTCTCTCTCTCTCTCTCTCAGGTCTAAGGTTTTTAAGTTCAATCAAGTCAGGTTATATCACCGGGGGAGGGAAGAGGGAGAGGAAGGAGAGTTTCGACCCAATAACCACTGATATACTTGCACATTCCTTCAATAGATTAACCCAAGTAGGTCCTCCTTCACCGCTACCACCATTACTACCACCATCACTACCACCATCACTACTCCTACCACCATTACCACCAGCTTTATCATTAATGTTACCAATACCACCCCTATCACCTTTACTACCACCACAACCACCACTACAACCACTACTTTCACTACAACCACAACCATTACTCCCACCACTATTACCACCACCCTTATCATTATCGTTACCACCACCACCATACCAACCACCACCCCAACCACTACCACCATCACCACCACCACCATACTGGGTAGAGAAAAAACACATTGACTACTATGATTATATGGTTTAGGAATCGTGCTGTAGATAGTAACACTGACCCCTACTGGACACTCTTGCTTCCATTACCAGTGACCTTCCCTAATGTCATCTGGACCAGGGAGAGGTTTGTTACTGGGTCGGCAAGTGTCCCTATTAACTGGAACGTTCAGTACCATCACACACACACACACACACACACACACACACACACACACACCAAAGTATACATAAATATAATCTATCAGTCACCTTCATCTCTTCCTCATGTCAGTCCAGAATATTGTCACTGTCACCACATATTATCGTTTACCTCAAGTTTTCGTTCACTTCGTCATTAAGAGCAGTTGACCGACACCCGTGCGAAGAATACAGTAACAAAACAACACAAATTAAAAAAAAATATAACACCCGTAAACACAATCAAAATAAGACAATGAATTTAATTTTTATAAAACAATTAATGTCCAATAATTAATTACCATTATTGGCACTTTTAACAACCACACGAGACGACCAATATGTGACGACTCCGACCACAATAAAAAAAGTTTCCCGCGTGTTCTAGTTCTTCTCCGCACTCGCCTCCATCATTAAGTTCTCGTATTTTCTCAAGGGATTTTAAGAACTGTCGATTGAATTAGGTGTCTTTTATCCCGCCTTCTCTTCCTTCCTCTTCCTGAACTGGTGGGAGGTGATATGCAACGCCCTGTAATTGTAAACACTCCACAGCTCCCGTAGTTTCTTGGCTCCCTCCTAGTGGCTATGCCAGCTGATTACAATCGATAAGGGCAGGCAGTCCCGTCAGGTGGTGCCATCTCTTCGCTGTGCCGGGAACCTTAGAACCCCCCTCCTATCATCCTCCCACCCCCCTTCCTCCCCCACTCCGGGAGCTGCTGCCACCTAGCGGAGAGTAACTGAAGCTCAGTTTCCTCGGAGTGGTGGTAGATGGCGGGGTGGGGTATGAGCATTTACAGAAAACGTACTAAATGATTCATGATGTTGGCTGACTTGTGTGTATGTTGTGTGTCTGGCACGTATACGCTGTTGTTTATCAGTATTGAAAAATTTAATGTTAGTTTTTTATTCTATTAGCCTCGATTCCACTCTGAAATGACATCAGGACATTTCAGCATCGATTTAACATGAAATTGACTCTGGGATTTTATTTTGGCTTTGATGTCACGTCATTATGGAGCCAATTAGTAACTGTATGATAGCATGATATACGAGATACTATCATGATAAACGTCCTCTAACATAGAACAAAACAATGAGAAACAAAATCCTAAAGCGTATTCATATCAGATCAATGTACGGGGCATAGTGAGAGGCCTTCCCAGTGTAGCTCCTATTGACGTCTCAGTTTCCTCCTGCTCCATGGCTACGTCCCCTCATACGTAAACACACATGAACACAAGCGCTCACAGACATACATACACACACACACGAAGTACTGTTTCTTGCTCGGGATCTTTCTCAGACTTCTTCCTGTTTAGAAAAGTTGTCGTTTTACAGGTCTTTGTGGTCGTGTGTGTAAAGTGTCGTTACTAAGGGTTCTTACACACTATTCACAATTGTTAGTCCACTGTTTAAAGTTTAATGACTGAAGGTAACTAATTTATATAACGGGCTATGAACAAGTGATTAATATAGTGACTATTAATGTGAAGTCAAGAACAAATTATATTATATTAGCCACTGAGTATAACAGACCAAGAACAAATGATAACACATTGACCAGTTAATAGAACAACAACGTGGATTCAGATAATAAAAGTCAGCAAAAGAACATAAATTCTCATCATTAGAGACAAGTAAAAATAGGAATCGTCAATAAACTTTTCCGTCTCTGTTTTCATTTTATTGGGAAGGACGTCCAGGTCTCTCTGAAGAAGAAAAATAAAGAAGAGTAGGAAGTAAATCCAGTGTGTAAATCCCATTTGAGGTATTCCCCGTCTTGGCAGATAGGCAGTGATGATTTAGATGGAGTGTCGCTCGCCTGGGGGAGGAGGAAACCAAACTGCCTCTCTCGTCTAGTCAGAAAGATTCACAAAGATTCTTCAAGTGTGTTTTTTACCTCAACTGTTGCTCAATTAATGTTTCTAGTTTGTCAATTTAGAAGTTGTTATGGCATTTTAGCTTAAGTTAGTCAGTTAAATTGGGTTTTATATCTTCAGCTGAGAGGAAGATTAAACGGACGAACTTTTAGGAATTTGTATAGTTTAGTAATAAGAGTTGTGGTGGAGGAGGAGGAGGAGGAGGAGGAGGAGGAGGAGGAGCCGAGTGAGTGGTGTCGCCCTGAGGGAAATTACTGTCGTGTCATAAAACAGTGCCACTGCTGGTAGATGGCGGGCGAAAGTTCGTCTGACGATAAGGTTTCCAAGCGTGTTACTGTCACGTTGAGAGGAGCGCTTGTAACAATTGAGTCTTATAAGTACAGGTATACGTAAAAACACCTGTAGAAATACGAACAAATGCACACACACATACACACATGTATATATCCGTAAGCAAATATACATACATACATACATACATACATACATACATACATACATACATACATACATACATACATACAAGCATCATCCTATACCTGTGTTTAAACTGTTGTATTGTGAGGGATTGTGTAGTGTATTATGTGTTGATACACCTTTGTAATAATATTGTAACTAGTACCGTATTGTATGTTTGTATGTATGTATTATTAATATTTTTTATTATTAGCTATTGTCATTATTATTGTTGTTATTGTTATTGAATACAATCTCCCTCGACCCAGAACACCTCCAGGGGCTTCCGTCACAACACAACTCACTACCACTCCCCCCTTTGGCCGATAGACAAACACTATACCATAACCCAGTGTGCTGAAGGGCCTCTTATCCTGTATGTAATGAGACAGACCGCACCCATTCTCCTCTCCTCCTTCTGTCTTCTTCTTCTTCTTCCTCCTTCTATTTCTTCCTAGTCTTCATCCTCTTCCTCTTCGTTTTCCTCTTCTTCTTTCTCTTCCTCCTCTTGTCCTTTGTCCTCTTCCTCCTCTTCTTCCTCCTCCTCCTCCTTCTCCTCCTCCTCTTCCTATTCCTCTTCCTCTTCCTTCTCTTTTATTCCTAGTGTTCATCCTCCTCCTCTTCCTCTTCCTCCTCCTCGTCCTCCTCCCCCTCCCCCTCCTCCTCCTCCTCCTCTTCCTTCCTCTTCCTTCTCTTTTATTCCTAGTGTTCATCCTCCTCCTCTTCCTCCTCCTCTTCCTCCTTCTCCTCCTCCTCCTCCCCTCCTCCTCCTCTCCTCGTCCTCCTCCTCGTCCTCCCCTCCCCTCCTCCTCCATCGCTGAGAACTCACCCCCCTCCCAAGTCATGCCAAGGAAAATCAGATCCTCATTTTACCTCTTAACTTAGAATAGATAACCACACCATTCTTCTTGATCTTCATTGAACATAATATTCAATACTTATTTTCTTCCTCTTGGTCAAAATATTTACTCTTGATGTTTAACATAATTCAAAATTTCTCTTTATTGTCAGGCTATTGCTCTTCACCAACATCCAACAACATTCACCATCTCACTAACCAACATCCAA
Organism: Homarus americanus; assembly: GCF_018991925.1. Taxonomy (NCBI): domain Eukaryota; kingdom Metazoa; phylum Arthropoda; class Malacostraca; order Decapoda; family Nephropidae; genus Homarus; species Homarus americanus. The sequence continues at coordinate 266,738 of NW_024720672.1, forward strand.
CAACATTCACCATCTCACTCGCCAACATCCAACAACATTCACCATCTCACTCGCCAACATCCAACAACATTCACCATCTCCTTCAACATCCAACACCATTCACTATCTCCTTCACCAACATCCAACAACATTCAGTGCTCGGTTCTCAAGGGAGGTGAGGTTCCTAAATATTATTATGATGTTCCTTTGATGTGTTTCTCTATATCTTTTATATATCAAGACGAGATATAAATAAGGTTCTTGACGCACACACACACACACACACACACACACACCACTGATACTACCAGCACCCTTCCTCCTCCACATCCACTACCACCTCCCCTTCCCACATATCCACTAACATACCCGCTATCCACACTAGTTCTCTACCCCACACTCCGAGTCTCGTCATCAACCCCCACAGAGAACATGAGGAGAGAAGCAGAAAGGGAAGCAAACACCTGCCTAGTGACCGCCCACCAGACCATGAAATGATTCCCTGCTTCTACACACAGACACACACACACGTCCCCGACTCTCCAGGTATAAGAGGCGGCTCCCGGGTCTTTCTTCCATCTATGGATTATAAGTGGGTTGAGATACTCCCCCTGGTGTGAGGTTTTGACGCTTTTTTTTTAACATAGTCTATTAATTTTTTTTTTGTGGATAAATGATGGTGTAAGATTTGTTTTTGTTTTTTCTCTCTCTCTCTCTCTCCTTGTTTTCCTCGCTCACTACGCTTATTTCTTCCCTTTTCCTACTTTTCCTCTCTCCATTTAGTCTCTTATTTTGATACCTACTGTTTTCCTCTACCCCATTTTCTGCTTTTTTATGTTCTTCCTCCTTTTTTTTCGTCTTTATCATCTTCCTTATATTCTTGTGTTTGATCGTCGTCCTTCTTACGGCTTTCCTTCTTCCTCCTCGTCCTCTTTTTCTTCCTCTTCTTCCTTCTATACATTTTCTTTCACCTGATCCTCCACCTTCTTTTCATCCTCCTCTTTCTTTTCCTTGTTTCTCATTTTCTTTCTCATTTTCTACTCCTATTCCTCCTCACTCATCCTCCTCACTCATCCTCCTCCTTATTGTTTCTCACCTTTCTCCTCCCCCTCCTCCTCGTTTATGTGTATCCTGTTTTCTCTTCTTCCTCCTCCTCACAATTTCTCATCTTCTTTCTTCTCCTGCACTTGATTTTCCCTTTTCTTCGTGCTTCAACTCCTCTTTTCTTCCCTTCCTCTTCCCTTCCTCTTCCTCCTCCTCCCTCATCACCACCAGGACGAAGTATTCCCATTCCCGTGAGTTAGTGGACTATTAATAACGAGTAATGGAGGTCACTACGTCACTCTTAGGGATAAGTCGCTGCCTTTGACACTCGCTGTTTTTCCCCTACATTGCTGCCACCCATCTATATATTCCCCCTGCAGGAGGTTGGGGCGTGCTAAGTTGTGGGGGAATTTCTGATGTATAGGGAATTTTGTCATACCTTTTTTGTCGATAAATTTCATCTAAGGGGGCGGGGACATTGTGAGGGTGTGGGGAAATATTTTTATCTATGGGATGGTTAGGGAATTTTCTCCAAGGAATTTTCATCAAATTCACTCCTCAGGTGATGGAAAATTTCTGAGGTGGGGGGAATATATATGATGTTTATGTAGGGATTGTTGCCGTAGGATTCTTGGGATAAATTTTTCCTCCAGATCGGAACATTGATAAGGGTGGGGAGACTTCAGATGGATATTTTTCAATAAGGGATATTGTCGAAGGAGTTATGAGTGAATATTTTTCGCCTGAGATAATATTTTCCATCTAGTTGCAGTTTGCTTATGGCATTCCACAGTTTGTCGGCAGTAATCTGGAGAACGTAAGTTATCCAATAGACGTTCAGAATAAAGCATTACTTATGAGACCCTAGCCCGTCCATTTGATCACCAGAAAATGTAAAAACAGAACACAGCTTGCCACACAATTCGCCACCAGCGTCAATATTTAGTACTTTACAAACAGAGTAGTATCCCCTAAATCTTGGCTTGCTATCAACGTTTTCTCTAACACAGTCTCAGTTACCCCCGTCCTCCCACCCCCTCTCCACGGTGCCTGTAAAAGAAAACGGGAATATTCCATACCAATACATTCGTGATATTTCCCAGGACGAACTAGGATAAATTCAGGTCTGGCTGTGCAGTAATGAATGGTTTTACCTCACGCAATGGATATATTTTCCAAGATGGATTAGGACAGAGATGGATATATTAGGATGGGAGGGGAGAGAATTGAGGTGAATAGAAAGGGAGGAACTGAGAGAAGGTGAGTGTAAACGAGAGAGAGAGAGAGAGAGAGAGAGAGAGAGAGAGAGAGAGAGAGAGCACACTTACACAGTAGACGACAAGTGCTCCTCTGTCACGAGTCCCCGTGTACAAACTGGACACACACACACACACACCCACACACACCCACCCACCCACACACACATTTTGTTGACTCGTTATCTACAATGTATTACTGCCATGTATCTTCATTATAATATTTTATATGGTTATTGTTACAGTGGTAATGTATGTAGTGCTTGATCACATTAGATTATTATTATTATTATTATTATTATTATTATTATTATTATTATTATTATTATTATTGTTGTTGTTGCTGTTGATATTGTTGTTGTTGTTGTTGTTGATATGATTGCTATTGTTATTGTTATTTTTATCATTGTTATTTTCGCTTCTTTTCATCTTTATTACCGCTGTTGTCATCGTCTGCTAAGTCAAGTGTCAGCCCAGGTAGTCAGTAGAGCGAGACAGACTCCCTCACAATATTACCAACTCACAATCGATGGTTGGCGCGTCAGCCACAGCTCACTGCGCGGCTCTGGGATTATTAAAAAACTTTGGACTTTTTTTTCCCCTTTTAATGAACCAGATAAAATATTGTAATTTTTGAGGTGTGGGCGACGGGTGGGGAGGGGGAGATGAGAGGATGGATGGGGAGGGAGAGGAAGGGGGGGAGATGAGAGGAAAGGGGAAGATGGAAAGGGAAGGGAGGTGGAGATGTAGATGAAATGAGAAGGGGAGGGAGGAAAAGGAAGGGGGAAAAGTGGTGAGAGGTAGAGGAGATAAGGAGGAAAAGAAGTTGAGTGGGGGAGGGAGGAGAGGGAAGGAGTAAAAGTAATGAGAGGTCGAGGAGATGAGAGGGAAAGAAAAGAGAGGAAAGGGGCAAAGAGGAGTGTGGATTTTCACTCAGCCAGACACCTTTCCCTTACTGATTCCGTTCTCCCCTTTCCCCTCTAACCCCCTTTCTCCTCTTGTCTTACCCACTTCTCGTTTTCTTTATTTCACTCATCACTCTTTTTCCCTACTCCTTCATTATTTCTCCTTTCCCTCTCCTCTCTTCCCATTTATTAATTCCTTGGCCTCTTTATTTTTTCCTCTCACTCCCCTCAATTCAATCCTCTTTCACTTTCCTCCTCTCCTCCTCATCATCCCCACTCCTCCCCATCATCCCCACTCCTCCCCATCATCCCCACATCATCATCCCCACTCACTCATCATCATCCCCACTCCTCCTCATCATCCCACTCCTCCCCATCATCCCCACTCCTCCTCATCATCCCCACTCACTCATCATCATCATCCCCACTCACTCCTCATCATCCCCCTCCTCCTCATCATCCCACTCACTCCCTCATCGTGCCCTCCTCCTCATCGTGCCCTCCTCCTCATCGTCCCCACTCACTCCTCCACAATGAAGTAATTTGTTTCCTTTGTTTTTTATAAAATACTGAATTGTCTGAGAGAGAGAGAGAGAGAGAGAGGGGGATTTAAACTCACTATACAACTGGATGTCTTCAGGATACCCGGGTAGTACTGTTGAAGGAGGTGCTAGAGGCAGTTTTCATTGTGTGTACAGATTGTTGTACCTCGTCTGCCTAAATGCAAGTTCTCTCTCCCCCATTCGACCACTATCTTCCTCCTCCTCTTCTTCCCTCTCTTTTTCTTCTTCTCTCTTCTTCCTCTTCAACCACCACCTCCTCTTCCACTCCTCCTCCTCGTCCCCCTTCCTTTCCTCCTCCACTTCAGTACAACAGCAGTAAGGGGTAACGAGAATATTACCTCCTTAAGACAATTAACGAAATAATAATAATAATAATAATAATTTACCCGAACAATTAATCGCGTGTTTATGGACGAACTTGGCCAGGTGGGGAGGCAGAAAGCGGCCCTCAAGTTCTCATTACTTAGTGAGTTACGAGAGAGAGAGAGAGAGAGAATATAGAAAGAATGAGGAAACAAAGAGAAAGGGAGAGAGAGAGAGAAAGCTGCCACCCAAATTGTCTTAACAGTTCTCTGCCTGACATCAACCGTTGGAGGAGGTAATTAAAATAACATCTTTTAGTGTCGGAGAAAAATAACACAGACAGATATACGGTCTTTTGAATGTGTTAATTTATTCCGTTCTTGCCTCTCCTGACCTTTACAGCTTTCCCCTCACCGCCACATCTCCCCCCCCCTCACCACCACCACAGCTTCCCCCTCACCACCACAGCTTTCCCTCTCACCACCACAGCTTTCCCCTCACCACCACAGCTCCCCCCCTCACCACCACTGTTTTTCTCCTCCACACATCCACAGCTAACGGACATAGTAGTTGGAGAGGAGCCAACACAGTTAGGACCCAAAAGCTTCATCATAGCTTTCCAGATTTTTGGGAGTTTTCGTTTAGCTTTTCAAATCAATCACAAGTTATGACCCAATTCTAGTGTTATTTTGGGAAGTCTTGAGGTCGTGGGTGGTGATAGTGGAGGATGGTGGTAGTTGTGGATGGTGGTTATTGGGGTTGGTGGTAGTTGGGAAGGGTGGTTGTTGGGGATGGTGGTTATTGGGGATGGTGGTAGTTGTGGATGGTGGTAGTTGTGGATGGTGGTTATTGGGGATGGCGGTTGTTGGGAATGGTGGTGGTTGAAGATGATGGAAGTTGTGGATGGTGGTAGTTGAGGATGGTGGTAGTTGTTGGGGATGGTGGTAGTTGTTGTTATAGTTGGAAGTGGTAATAGTTGTTGTATTTCTTGGTAATGGTGGTTCACGGTATACAGGGGTCGTAGGGGTTAATTGTTTTTTGGTGGTGATAGTTATTAGAAGGGGGAGAGATCAATCGAACTCATACTAAGACATGAGTGGGAAAAAAAATATGATTGGAAGAATGGCTGAGAAAATTTGACGTCAGAGAGAGAGAGAGAGAGAGAGAGAGATTTAAAAGGATTATAGATGATGAAAATGAGATTGGGAAGACAGAATGAAAATTGGAAGACTCAGCGAAGATAATGAGGTTGGGAGAGTAGATTATGAAATTTGGTCAGAAAGAGAGAGAGAGAGAGAAAAAGAAAGAGAGAGAGAGAGAGAGAGAGAGAGAGAGAGAGAGAGAGAGAGAATATTATGTTGAGGACGAAATTTTAGTAGAAGGATTTTAAGACAGGTCGAAGGAAAGAAAATGGAGTAAAAAAAAATCGGATGAAAAAGAAAAAAAAATATTGGAAGATGGGAACAAGGAAATAGTCAGTCTAAACAAAGAAAACTGAAGAGTGAGAACAAATTAAATTATTGGCAAGATAAAAATAAAAATAAAGGCAGGATAAAGAAAATAGCATCGGGTAGAAGAAAACGGAAAATACGTCGATTGGAAGAAAACGGAAGACTCGCAGGAAGAAATAGGGTTACAGCAGAAGAAAATACCTTGAGAAGTAAATATAGTGGTGGAAGCTTGTACGCGATGGTGCTGGGAGGCCACAACTTAAGAGAGTCTTAGACACATTAAAACTCACCACCTCGAAGAAAGTCTCTGATATAAACACGGCGGAGAGTGCGGCAAACACTGTGTCTCTATAATCTGAATAGTATCCCCTGGCTACTGTGATGCTATTCCATTTTCTCTTGAGTGTTGTTGACCAGCATAGATCAGCTGATGCGGGCGAACCTATGCAAGTTGCTGGGTAGTTTTCTCTTCAAGTTAATTAAGTTTGTTTTACAGAGGGATCAGATTTCTTTGATAAATTAAAGATAATGGTTGAGGGTCGGGCTGAACGTATGACGAGTGTACTGTTTGTCACACTGTACCCGTGAGTGTTATGGTCCATTATAGCTGACACTGATGTTGGCATTGTAATTAGCATAGAAGCTGTCGTCTCTCTGGCACTTCTGCTGAGTCTGTGGCTGACACTTTTAAGTGGCACTAGTTTAAAGGTATTCTTAATGATGATGTGGCTAGTATTTTAGATGGTACTGTAGTTGGTAGTGAAGGTGACAATGAGGTTAGCAGTGAAGCATGTGGCTATATATATAATGGCTTATAGTTGACAATGTTGTAGTTACCACTGTATTAGTCACTGCACTAGCCATTAACACTGTAGTTGGCAGTAAAGTGAAGTTAGTGCTGCAAAGGTCACTTGGCTTACTACACGACTGCGCTGAGAGCCTACACCTGGCCTTAATTATGCACAGGTAGAACCGGGGCCAGGCACGTGATAACGAGGCTTTTACGGCGCTCTTACTGCCTCACGAGTGCCATAATCTGCAGAGAACGCTGGAGTGCCAACGACCGTCCTCCTGTCAGCCTTGTTCTATGATCCCCATTAGTGTCCAGAGCCTCTTGCTGCCTGGTGTAAGGTGATGGTGTGGGTGTTGTTGTAGAGTAGTGGTGGGGTGGTTGCGGTGGGGTGGTGGGGGAAGGTTAGTTGGAGTGGTGTGTTGGGTGGAAGATGGTGTTGATGATATGGTTGCAAAATTTTAATGGGGGTGGTGGAGGGTGCTGGTGGTGGTAGTGGAGGGTGTTGGTGTTGGTGGAGGGTGTGGTACTGGTGGTAAGGTACAGTGTGGAATGATAGTAGTAAGTAGCAATAAAACGCATGTTTGGGTTATAGTTCTCTCTAGTAACAATGAGTGTTGTAGGAGTCGATCAGAAAACTTAAGGTTGGAGCCAGTAGATCAGGTCACTGGAGGAGTTTACTGGAGTGAGTTATGGCTGATTACTCCTGCCTACCTGGACATTTTCTCGTGCCCTGTCCACTCTTCTCCTCACACACCTTTAACGTGGTAGGTATCTGTCTCTCCCACTATCCCACAGTCCACCTCCAGCCTTGACTAAATTATTAAACTTAACCTTTATTACCTAACCTAGCACTGGATGGGGGCTGTAGTCGGGGCTGTAGCATGACGTCATGGTAAGGAAGGACCAATCAAAACACGTTAGACCCTCATTTGCGTGGGTTTTACAATATTATTCCTCATGAGAGTGAAACTGACCATCACAATACCCCTCGATATATTTCGTTCACAAACATAAAAGTCAAGAGGCAGTAAGTCTAGCCGCCTAGCTCCATATTGCTAACTGGTAATTAGTGTCTGAGTTTTGATACCGAAATTACCTGCGATACGGTTTTGGTTCTGGACTTTTTAACTGTTTTTTTTTATATATATTCAAGAACAAAGACCTTCGTTAATTAGCGAACCAGAGCGTGGTTGGTGAGGGTTGATGTTTGTAGTTATAAAATGATGTTTTAAAAGTAGTGAAGTTTTAAGAAAGGTGACGTTTGTTGCTGGTTAAGTAATCGTGTTTATGAGGGGTAACGTTTATAAGAGGTAACACGGTTTAAGAGGTAACGTTTTATGAGAGGTATCGTTTTTATGAGGTAACAGTTTTTTGGGGTAACGGTTTTTATGTGGTTACGGTTATTATGAGGTAACGGTTTTTATGAGGTAACGGTTTTTATGAGGTTACGGTTATTATGAGGTAACGGTTTTTATGAGGCAACGGTTTATATAAGGTAACGGTTTTTATGAGGTAACGGTTTTTATGTGGTTACGGTTATTATGAGGTAACGGTTTTTCTGAGGTAACGGTTTTTATTAGAGGTAACGTCTTATAAGAGGTAACGTTTTATAAGGGATGATGTATGAATAAAGGAACAATTCAGGAAAGTTACAATTTGAATAGGGCATCTCATTCCCCCTTTACCTTTCCTCTCTACTTCACTCTCTTTCTCCCTTCTCTCCTTCCTCTTCTCCTCTCTCCCTCACCATTCTCCCGCCTCCTTCACCATTCTCACTCCTTCCTCATCTTCTCCCCTTCTCTCCTCCCCCTTTCTTTCCTCCCCTCCTCTTCTCTCTTCCCACTCCACTCCTCACCTCCTCTCTTACTCTCCTCACCTCTCTCTCTCCTCACATTCTCTCTATCTTTCTCCCCCTCTTCCTTTCTCTATCCTCACCCTCTTTCTCTCCTCCCCTCCTTCTCTTTCAGTTGTCACCCTCCATCTCTTCACCTCACCGTCCCTCTCTCCCCTCCTCATCCTCCCTCTCGTTCCTCTTCACCCCCCATCTCCCTTTTGCCCTACCTCTCTCCTCACATTTCCTTTCTCTTCTTCCTCCATCTCTTTTCCTCAACCTCCCTCTCTTTCTTGTCTCACTCCCTTTCTTCTCCCCCTCCCTCCCTTTCTTGTCTCCCTCCCTTTCTTGTCTCCCTTCCTTTCTTCTCTCCCTCCCTCTCTCTCCGTCCTTCGCCCGTCACAGCCAGGATCACCAACAATAACACAGATGCAGAAAACGTTAATCCCGACCTAATCTTCTTGCCAAAACTCTCCCGAATTTTTCATATCCATTACAGTGGAATCTCTCTCTCTCTCTCTCTCTCTCTCTCTCTCTCTCTCTCTCTCTCTCTCTCCCTCTCTCTCTCTCTCTCTCTCTCTAACGTATTTCCTTTTGTGTGTCTGTTCCTAATTATGTTTTCTCGTTTTTTTGTTCTTTTTGTTATTCTTTGTTTGTCCTTGTTATATATTTGTTTTATCCATCTTTTGCATTTTGTTGTTTTCTCAATTTATTTCTTATTATTTCTTTCGTATCTTAGTTCATATTTTCTTTCTTCTTCGCTTTCCTGCTTTTTTGTTTTTGTTTTTTCAATAGGGAATATTTTCAGATCATTAGAGAAATATATGTTAAATTTGAATGAATTTTGGTTAAGTGAGAAAGATAATGTAAATAGTTTAGTAATGAGAATGACATATAAATAACATTCTCAAAAGATGGGAATAACATTATCAGTGATTCCGAATGTTCTAGAGATGAGAAATATTATAAAGGTTGGGAATATTACAGGAATAAGAAATATTATATGAGTGAGGAATATTCTCATGTTTTGTATTATGCATGACAAGAAACCCTCTCCAAAATAATACCACAAAATAGTTCCATCTTCTCTTTACCTTGGTTTCTAATCTGGTTTCCTCCGCAGCTAAAAATAGAAACCTGAAACCACCTACTCTCTCCTTGTTGTGTGGACGGGTCACCAGCCTGGAAAATAAAAACAGATGTGAATTCTTGTCTTGCCTCCTGACTCGCTTTGTGTTTCAATTTTAGTGTCCCCTCTCTCTATTTTTCTCATTTTTTTATTTTCTTTCTTTTCTTTCATTTTTTTTCTTTCTATCTATCTTTTTTCTCTTTATTCCTCTCTCACTTTCTTCCTCTTTCTCTTCCTTCTTTTCTCTTTTTTATTCCTCTCTCTCTCTCTCTCTCTCTCTCTCTCTCTCTCTCTCTCTCTCTCTCTCTCTCTCACCTTCCCGGAACCAATTGGCAGAACAGGAAAAAGATAAAAACAAATTTATTTCTTTATCTGTGTGAGTCCCTTGTGAGTAAGTTTAATTCTCTTATTAAATTAACTGTCTGGGGCCTTTTTTTTATCCTCGCTTTCCCTCTCCCTTCCCCTTTCTATTTTTCTTTCTCGTTCTTCTTTTTTTTTTTATTTAATTTCGTCTTGTAGGAACCGGACATGATATAACTAGGGGAGATATTAAGAAGTTGTGGGTGTGTATGTGTGTGTGGTGTGTGTGTGGGTGTGTGTGTGTGTGTGTGTGTGTGTGTGGGTGTGGGTGTGTGTGTGTGTGTGTGTGTGTGTGTGTGTGGGTGTAGTGTTTTCCTGGTGAGTTAGTTCCACCGGGTTTTATGGTCTTTCTTGTTATTTAATTCGAGGTTGATCCTGGGGTGGGTGGGGGTGCTGTCGAGGGTGGGGATTGGATGGTGAGGGTGGTGAGGAGTCTCTCTCTCTCTCTCTCTCTCTCTCTCTCTCTCTCTCTCTCTCTCTCTCTCTCCCCTCATTTCTTTACCTCGTCTTTCTTATCACAAGGATATAGTTATTCTCCTCAGCGACTCCTTATTCTTATACACGATCCTCCTCCTGAAATTTTAATCTTCTGAGCTGTTTTTAATTTCCACATTTTTAAGTTTTCTACAACTGAAATGTTTTTTAAACTTTCTTTTCCGGTAAGTGTCTCAAAAGATACTCCTCTGAACAAAACTTTACTTGTAAGAACTTTCACTTCATAGAACTTTTAGCCTTATAGTCGGTCTTTAGGTCCTAGACTTTAGGATTTGTGGTTTTAATGGTATTTTGATATTATATTTCCAACACTTTTACTTCTGAAGACAGTATATACCGTCACAGAGCATTACTTTTAACCACATTATAGTAACTTATTACAACTTTGTCTTTTCCTCGCTGGTTGTCCACTATTTTATTATAACTGAAACATTGAAGAAGATTTTAAGAGGACTTGACGTATTTAGTATTTTTGTCTCTCGGGGAAATTACAATCTGTTTGGTATACTGATCATGACTTGTACCCAGGCTGTTGCTACCTCATTGTCTAGACCAGCCCTTTGTCCTCCCACCTACCTACCTACCTACCAACCCATGTCTGTGGATGCTTGTATGTATGTGTGTCTGTATATCTGCATGTATATCTGCATGTATTGTGTATATCATATATTCATGCGTATATACAAATGATTATATGTTTGTTTCCATGTATGTTTGAATGAATAGACGTCTGTATGTATATGGAACCCACGCATACACAAACGAATCATTATTAAGTCTTAAGTGTGTGTGTAATAATAATAATAATAATAATAATAATTAACGGTTTATTGAAAGAGCTTGGCAGCCAGAAGGCTGAAAATATACAGTTACATATTTGGGGAATGGGTTACGAGTTACAAATAATATACAAGTAACATAAGTGATACAAATAAGATATATAATATATGGAACCCACGCATACACAAACGAATCATTATTAAGTCTTATTGTGTGTTTGTGTGTGTGTGTGTGTGTGTGTGTGTGTGTGTGTGTGTAAATGACTCCAAGCCTTCAAGGGGTTACTCACAGCACGGAGGCCTCAGAGGCCTTTGTGGAACCAATAAGTCAAAAGTCCTGTACATATATTCAGGCCTCTCTTCCCTCTCTCTACACCCTCTCTTCCCCTCTCTCCACACCCTTACTTCCCTCTCTCTACACCCTCTCTTTCCCTCTCTCCACCCTCCATTCCACTCTCTACACCCTCCATTCCACTCTACACCCTCCATTCCACTCTCTCTACACCCCTCTCTTCCCCTCTCCACCCTCTCTTCCCTCTCTCTACACCCTCTCTTCCCTCTCTCACACCTCTCTTCCTCTCTCTCTCACCCTCTCTTCCCCCTCTCACTTCCACCCTCCCTTCCCCTCTCTCTACACCCTCTCTTCCTTCTCTCTACCTCTCTTCCCTTCTCTCTACACCCTCATTCCCCTCTCTCTAAACCCCTCCCCCTCTCTCTACACCCTCTCTTCCCCTCTCCCTATACCCTCTCTTCCCCCTCTCCCACCCTTCATTCCCCTCTCCCTACACCCTCTCTTCCTTCTCTCCACACTCTCTCTTCCCCTCTCTCCACACCCTCTCTTCCCCTCTCCACCCTCTCTTCCCTTCTCTCCACCCCTCTCTTACCCTCTCTTACCCTCTCTCTACACCCTCTCTTCCCCTCTCCACACCCTCTCTTCCTTCTCCTCTACACCCTCTCTTCCCCTCTCTCTACACCCTCTCTTTCTTCTCTCTACACCCTCTCTTCCCTCTCTACACCCTCTTCCCCTCTCTACACCCTCTCTTCCCCTCTCTCTACACCCCTCTTCCCCTCTCTCTACACCCTCTCGCACCTTCTCTCTACACCCCTCTCTTCCCCTCTCCACACCCCCTCTCTTACCCTCTCTCTACACCCTCTCTTACCCTCTCTCTCACCCCCTCTCTTCCCTCTCTCTACACCCTCTCTCCCCTCTCTCCACCCTCTCTTCCCCTCTCTACACCCTCACTTCCCTCTCTCTCCACCACCCTCTCTTCCCTCTCTCTCCACACACCCTCTCTTCCCCCTCTCTCCACACCCTCTCTTCCCCTCTCTTCCCCTCGCTCTCTCTACCACTCACTTATTATTTACCCTTTGATATCTTATCTTCACCGTCCTTTTCATCACCTCTGTCGTTATTCATTCTTTCATCTTCCCATTCATCTATTCCATCCACCAACACAAGTAATCATCCGGTTCTCCTCCTCCTCCTCCTCCTCCTCCTCCTCCTCCTCCTCCTCCTCCTCCTCCTCCTCCTCCTCCTCCTCCTCCTCCTCCTCCTCCTCTCCTTCCTCCTCCTCCTCATCCCTCCACAAAGACCCATCATCAAGTGTCAACACCACTGGTCACACACAACAACAACAACAACAACAACATCATCTCAAAACAATGTAAACACACCAGAGAAACTTTACTTGGGTGTTGTTGCATGTTGTTCATTGTGTTGATTTGAATGATGCAAAGGAAAAATAGAATAAAATTGCAAGATTATTTTCCATAGAGTTTTTAGTCTGATTTTTGTACTTTAGTATTACTTGACAATTTATTTTCGACAGATTATATCGAAGAAAATTGGAAAAGGAAATAGAAAAATTTATAAAACAAATTAAAAATAGGGTGTTTTTTTTTTAGATTTTTTAAATTGAATATTACGTAATAATAAATTAGAAATATAGGAGAGATAAAAGAAAATTAGTACAGCTATACCGGTATAATAGCTGTATTGAACTAACTAGTATAGCTAATTGATTTACCTGTGATAATGATCTTCAATACAACTTGGATAATTAATAATGATTTAGCTTAATAATTATGTATCATGTAGGTATAATAATTATGTATGATTTAGCTTTATGTAATTATCGGTGATTTAACCTTGATAATTATAGATGATTTAGCTATAATAATAATAGAGATTTAATTTCTATAAGTTTTGATGATTTGGTCCTGATTATTATAGTTGATTCTGGAGAGAGGGAAGGGGGGTAGGAGAAATGGGGGAATGGAAGTGAAGGAGAGATGGGAAAAAATGGGTAGGAGAGAGAGAGAGAGAGAGAGAGAGAGAGAGAGAGAGAGAGAGTCATAACCACATCGACCGAATTGCATATAAATGTGATGAATGGGGGAGAGGAAATGTAAGGAGGCGGTAAAGATGACAGGGAGGGAGGGAAGGAAGGAAGTGGAGAGAGATAGAGAGAGAGGGAGGAAGGGAGAGAGAGAGGGAGGAAGAGAGAGATGAGGAAGGGAGTTGTGATGGTGATCTATCTCCCTTGCTCCCCCTCCTCCTCCTCCTCCTCCTCCTCCTTCTCATTCTACTCTGCTGGCTGTCTTATGTCTCCCTTTCGTGTCTTCTCTTCTCCTACCTCCTCCTTACCCCCCATCTCTTCCCTGTCCCATTTCTTTTCTTATATCCCACCCCTCCTTTCCTCTTCTTTCCTCTTCTTCCGCCCAATTTCATCTTTGCTCTTGTTCCTTCTCTCTCCCTCTTCTTTCCTCCTCTTCCTCTCTTCACCTCTCACTCTTCCTCTTCTGTCATATCTTTCATCGTGACTTCTTTCTTTTGGTTGTCTCTCACTATTCACAACTTCTTCCTCTTCATTCAACGCCATCTGTGGAAAGTGAAAGAAGGGAACTTTATTTCTAGGTTTCTAAAGGCGCACTGGGGGGAAAGAAAGTTTATTCCCCTTTCCTTTACTCCCTTCATTTTTTTTATCTTCCTTTCCCTCTTCCATTTCTCCTCTTCTCCCTTCATCCTTTTATTCGTTTCCCCCCTCTTCTTTCACTCACTGGTCTCCTTCCCTCTCCCCACAGTCTTTCCTCCCCTCTCCCCACAGTCTTTCCTCCCTCTCCTACAGTCTTTCCTCCCCTCTCCCAACCCTTCCTTCCCTCTCCTACAGTCTTTCCTCCCTTCTCCCGACCCTTTCTCCCCCCTCCCTACAGTCTTTCCTCCCTCTCCCCACAGTCTTTCCTCCCTCTCTCTACAGTCTTTCCTCCCTCTCCCAACCCTTCCTTCCCTCTCCCTACAGTCTTTCCTCCCCTCTCCCAACCCTTCCTTCCCCTCTCCCAACAGTCTTTCTCCCTCTCCCAACCCTTCCTTCCCTCCCCCTACAGTCTTTCCCCCTCTCCTACAGTCTTTCCTCCCTCTCCCAACAGTTTTTTCCTCCCCTCTCTCAGCCTTCCTCCTCTCCCAACCCTTCCTCTCTCCCGACCCTTCCTCTCCCCCTACTTTCCTCCCCAGTTCTCCTCCCCTCCTCCCAACCCTTCCCCCCTCCCAACTCCCTCTCCAACCTTCCTCCCTCTCCCAACCCACTCCTTTACACTCACTCCTCCTCTTTTCTCCCTCTCACCGACATTTCTTAAGAGGTTTTTTTTAGATGTGATTTGCATATAAAGTTTCGCTCTGGTGTTGAGGGTTTATCTTGACGGTGCCTCCAGAGAGAGAGTGAGAGAGCAGTGTGAGAGGCAGTGTGAGAAAATGTGAGTGAGGGGCAGTGGGAGAGGTGGAGTGGTATGTGTGAGAGGCAGTGGGAGAGGTGTGAGTGAGAGGCAGTGAGAGTGAGGTGTAAGTGAGAGGCAGTGGGAGGAGGTGAGAGAGAGGTGAGAGGAGGCAGTGGAGAGGGAGAGGCAGTGTGAGAGAAAATGGAGTGAGGGGCAGTGGGAGAGGTGGAGTGGTATGTGTGAGAGGCAGTGTGAGTGAGAGGCAGGAGAGGTGTGAGAGGTAGTGGGAGAGGTGAGAGCAGTGAGAGAGTGTGAGAGGTAGTGGGAGAGGGAAGGCAGTGGGAAGGTATGAGAGGCAGTGGGAGAGGTGTAAGTGAGAGGCAGTGTATATACTGTAGGATCATGGTAAGTGTATGCAGACATGAGGATATGTATACACGTGCACACAGAGGTTCAGTGTGTGTGTGTGTGTGTGTGTGTGTGTGTGTGTGTGTGCGTGCGTGCGTGCGAGGGTGAGTGGGTTGGTTAATGGGTCTGTAAGTGGGTGTGTGGGTCGATGGTTGTGTGTGGGTAGATCAATGGGTATATGGGTCAATGGGTATGTGAGCGGATAGATGTGTGGATAGAAGGGTATGTGGGTAAAAAAAACAAGTGGATTAGCCCAAGGTGATAATTCTGATCCTTGGCATAAACCATCAGATACAAAGAACTGTGTTGTACCAGGTATAGGTGTGGCTAGGCTGTGTGTGGGAACTGAGTGGTGGTCAATACAGTATAAACAGGGAGAGAGAGAGAGAGAGAGAGAGAGAGAGAGAGAGAGGATAAAAAATATATAAAAGGTAAAAAATAGAACAGTATAGAAGTGGAGACAAAGAGAGAGAGAGAGACAGAGAGAGAGAGAGAGAGAGAGAGTAATAAAAGAAAGGGAAACGGAGACTACAAAGAAAAGAAGAAGGAGATTAAGTCAGACATACAAAATAGACACAGGTTAAAGACGAACTTCAACACAGGTACAGTAATTCCCGTGCGGTGGAGAGAGTCATCGTCATTCAACACAGGTAAACAAAGGGACTCGATTCCTGTACACATAAACAAGCTTCCCTGTTCTCACTTATCATCTCAGAGCAAGCAAGCAAGTAGGCCAGCATCCTTCATCATCCTGTGGCATCCTTGGTCACCTTACAGCATCCTTCACCATCTCCCAGCTTCCTTCATCATCCTGTGGCATCCTTGGTCATCTTACAGCATCCTTCACCATCTATCAGGATCTTACATCATCCTATAGTATCATTCACTACCTACCAGCGTCCCTCAATACCCGCTAGCAGCATTCAGCATCCTTCACCCTCCTTCACTATCCCCCATCCCTACCATCCTCCATCATCCTACGCCATCCCCAACTATCCTTCAATATCCTTCACAGTCTCCCACCATCCTCTCCGATCATCCACCCATCCTCCTCCATCCTCCGCCCATCCTCCTCCATCCTCCGCCCATCCTCCACCATCCCTCATCATCCTTCACCATTCTCTATCATCCACCAGTAACAATCACCATCCTTCACCATCCTTCACCATCCTCTATCACCCACCATCCTCCACCATCCTCCACCATCCTCTACCATCCCTCACCATCCTTCACCATCCTTCACCATTCTCTATCACCCACCATCCTCCACCATCCTTCACCATCCTTCAGCCATCCTCACATAAACAACAGGGGAGGAAAACACACTACTGGCGCCGACGTCTTGTTGATTCAGTTTAATCAAGAGGTGTCGCCTTGGTCCATGTTAAGCAGCAGGTAGAGCAGGAGGGAGAGGGATTACCCTGTAAACTGTGAAACGCTTTTTCTCCACATTCCCTCCCTCCCTCACTCCCGCCCTCTCTCCCTCCATCCCTACCTACCATCCTAACCTCCTTCCCCCACTCCTTCACTCCCTCCCTCCCATCCCAACCTCCCTCCCTCCTCTCATCCCAACCTCTCTCTCTCTCTCCTGAAAACGCAAAAGAAACTAGTGGGTGCTTCTGTTGGAGAGAGAGAGAGAGAGAGAGAGAGAGAGAGAGAGAGAGAGAGAGAGAGAGGGGGGGGGGGTAACAACGTACTGAAACCTATTACATTGTCACACTAGAGGTTCCCAATGGCTTTGATAAGAATCTTCAGTATTTCACCTCATCATCCTAACAGCCACACCTGATGAGTATAGAAACCGTAATTGTTTTCTAGGGAACCATTAAGTCTTGCCATACATTTTAATAAAGTTATTTTAGTACGGATGCATATCAAGGTCCTTATGGGTCGTCGAGATGAGATTGGTACACCTGTGGTAATTAAGGCCTTTGTTAGCCCAGGTAAGGAGGCAATAATCTCACCTGGGTTTGGTGTATTGAGGGCATTCCTGAGTCGGTTAAGTTAGGTTTGGTTTGGTTTGCTTTGGTTTGGTTTGGTTTGGTTAGGTTAGGTTTGGTTAGGTTTGGTTAGGTTAGGTTAGGTTAGGTTAGGTTAGGTTAGGTTATGAATATGTTTTATGTTATTCCTTATTTTGCCGCCAATAGATGTGATGTTAGGTTGCAGTATCTGAGAGTAATTGCGATTATAGTTTTCCAGGACCCAGCAGTGATAACGAGTTTAGATTGCACTATTACCCCGTGATATCCATAGTTCATTCGTGATATCAGGCTAAATATATACTCACGATTTAATACGTCCACTCTACAGTACTCTCTCTTGTTATGACTTCAAGCTGCACTCTCACTCGGGGATTGTAATTTAACATAGCGAAATCACCAACCCCATGTTATTGTAACCCTTCTCTAATGCGACCTCTTTCCTCCCATGTTGATATTTCTGGCAGTAATATCCCGAGAGCAAGACTGTGAGAAACGAAATTGGGGTGTGATCGTCTGCCAAATATCGCTTTATTTTTTTCTTTCCCAGTTGACTTTCTTGTTATGCAAATTATCTGCTGTCGGATCATTGCCAAAACTTTCAGCAGGTTGATTCAGTTCCTCGTGAGTTTGTTTATTCTTTGCCAGTAATTGTGTTGAGTAAGAAATCACCTTAAAGCATCGTGAATTTAACCTAACTTAATCTTAACCTAACCTAACCTAACCTAACCTAACCTAACCTTATGAGCAGCACGAATAAGTACCTCAGCTTTATGTTCGTGTACAGCAGAAACGTTCTTTGCTCCCCTTTAAACAATGTTATTCTTTAAGAGTCTAATGAAACCCACATCTTTATTTTCGCTCATATGAATCTTAAAACTCCCAACTTTATTTTCTGGTGTATTAAAAACTTTATTTATGATTAAAAACAAAAATATTTACTATTCTTTTGGGGTCTTATTCTCGCTGTAAAAAAAAAATCTTAACTTTATGCTTTTCGGGACTGATGGAACAACTCACCTTGAATATCGAGTCATTTTAACCCCAAACCTTATTCTCGGTACATGTGGGGGTGTTATAGTTAAGTTATCTCTCTACAGCCGTCATAGATAACACTAAACAACAACTGAGGATTTAGGAGTAATATAATAGACTAATGTATAACCGGGTGTATAATTTAGCTTTATATTACTTCAGTACTATAATTTACCTCATAACTTAGCTTGATATTTCACTAGGTATCTATAACTTAACCAATAAACATTATCTGAGCTGAAACAAACTCTGCCCACGAACTGTTACATGGGAAGGTTAAATATTGAAATACTGTCGCTGTTACTATGAATTAATTTAGTCACCGCTGGAGACTGCCTCATGTTATCGTTTTCTCTTAACACCTGAAAACATCCCACATGTGTTGTCATTGCCCGAGCATTAACCGTGGCAACACTTGGTCATTTTCGGCACGATTTGCATCAAAAGTTTATCATGTGAACCTTCCAAGTTTGGGAGGAAATTTACAAACTCGTTCTCGGGTTATTTTGGGGACACACATCTAAGACAGACAGACAGACAGACAGACAGGCCCCAAAAACAAATCGTAGTCAGGATATCAACTTACAGAGTTCTAAAACTTAGCTTATGTGTATGGCTCTTAGCTCAAAAGCAAAATCCCTTTACCTCTGACATGACATCGTGTATTTCTCTTTCAATCTCTCACTCTGACGAAGGTGTTATGCATTCCATCTGTGTCTCTTACAAGGATAAACTAAATGCACATCCCGTTTTCTCTCTATAATATGTGCAATACGAGTGTAACCCAAACGCATTCCATTTTCTATGTGCCTCTCTTAATGATGGTAAGCCAAATTCGAATGCCGTTTTCCTTGCGTCTCCCACAAGAGGGTAAACTATTCGCCTGGAACACACTAGTTTTCTTAATTGCAACGACGGGGGATTATGTTGAATTTTGAATGGACAACCTTTATGCTGACTTCCCTCAACCAGCCAGTGTTGAGTGTGGTCGCCTGCCAGAGTTTTCGAGGAAGGGACAACTTAATCGCGAGAGAGAGAGAGAGAGAGAGAGAGAGAGAGAGAGAGAGAGAGAGAGAGTACTTCGCCTTCTTTCCAACCCCTTTCCATTCCTACCATCCCCATTCCTTGTCTCAACCCCTCCCCAACTCATCCCCATAACCCCACCCCACTAAAAGCCTCACCATTGCCCCAGCTTTTTTTCCTATTTTTTTTTATTCCTAGGATGAACTAAAGGATTCATATTCTCTTCCTGCTTCTCATCCTTCAATCCTAGTTTTACCTTCACCATTACCACCATCATTCAGGCTGTTACCATCACCATTACCACCATCGCCCAGACTGCCATCCTCACCATTACCACTATCACCCATGTCTGCCACCATCACCACAGTTACAGTTTCCCACCACCATGAACTTCACTATCACCAACACCACCGCCATCACAACCACAATCGCTACCACCAGAAATAGAGTTCCCTCCTCCTCTCCCCCCACCCGTCATCACAGTGGGTGGAAATGGGTGGGTGAGGGTGGTGGCGCAGCTTTAACACAATCACCATCACCATCGCCTGTCCTAGATGGCGCCACTCGCCTAATTCTGATCGACTACAGGTCAGATATTTTCCCACCTTTTTCCTTGTTTTGTGGTGTGCTGTGTGGCCGAGGGGGTAGGGTGAGAGGTGAGTTTTAGGTAAGAATAAATATACAGTCATCTTATTTTTCTTAGACTAGCTTATGATAATGATAATAATAATAATAATAATGATAATAATGATAATAATGATAATGATAATGATAATAATAATAATAGTAATAGTAATAATAATAATAATAATAATAATAATAATGATAATAATGATAATAATAATAATAATAATGATAATAATAACAATAATGATAATGATAATAATAATAGTAATAATAATAATAATAAGGGGGATCCTGGTGGGGTGAGGGGGGGGCGGTGACAATTGACATATACTGTATTTATTGAATTACAAATACAGTTCTTTTCTCCTTCAAACTAAATTCTAAATTTTGTATGATGAACGTCGATATTTACTGTATATGAATATTTGATAGACGTCGCTGTGATCTGTGTAAACTCTGGTAGATCTGCTGTGTGTGTGTGTGCGTGTGTGTGTGTGTGTGTGTAATAATAATAATAATAAATGGTTTATTAATAGAGTTGCAGCCGGTGGCTGAAAATATACAGACTTACATTTGATTTAGACATAATGATATAATATGCATTGAATACATTTACAGGGCTGTACAGTACATAAATCAGGAGTTGTTTATTATTTTAGCAATAGATGGGATGGTGCTGTTCTTATATCTATCGGTGCGGGCTCTTATGGGCTGAATTTTGTTGAAGTGGCGGACTGCTCGAGATGGCTGGGGGGCAGGAGGTGGCGATGACGAGGGTGGTGCAGTAGCCCACCGCCAAACCTTTCCAGTGCTTGGTGGTGGAGGTCACTGAGGGATGGCATTTCCAGGGTGAAGAGAGCGTTGGTGTAGCCGGAGTATTCTGCGCCGAGCATGATTCTGCAGGCCATTTTCTGTACCTTCTCTAGCTGACGTTGTTGGGTGGAGTTGAGAGAAGACGACCAGGCTGGTGACGCATATGTAAGTTTGGGGAGAATAAAGGCGTTATAGATGGTCCTCAGCTCTGGCGTCGGTGTCCCAAGTGACCTAAGTCGTCGTAGCATGTAGAGACGGTACGTGTGTGTGTGTGTGTGTGTGTGTGTGTGTGTGTGTGTGTGTGAACAATACATTATAATGACCACTGGCTGCCTGGGAGGTGGTGTATTGTGCTCGTTTAAGTCCATCACCCGCTATGGCTTGGGCAGTGACAGTGACGTGGACAGTGACAGTGACGCAACTCCCAATAACCTGAGGAGCATTGAATTTAGTACTAATATCAACTCGAAGCACTGTTAGGTTAGGTTATCCCCACCACCATCCCCGTTATCCCCCACCCACCACCACCACCACCATCCCACCACCATCCCTCCACCACCATCCACCCACCACCACCACCACCACCATCCCCTCCCACCACCACCTCCCACCACCATCCCCTCCCTCCATCCACCACCATCCCCACCACCACCTACCCCCCCTCCTACCACCAGTACTACTACCATAATTTCAAAAACATTTCCTGCTACTCTGGTAGAAGTCCTCCAGGGTTGGGTTGGTGCCAGTATAAGTACACTAATATCTTGTACCATAATATAGAATAGTGGCTGGGAGGCTCCGAACAGTTATATATACGATTTATTCTGAGAGTTGGGCACACACACACACACACACACACACACACACACACACACACACACTCTCTCTCTCTCTCTCTCTCTCTGTTAGTGAATCATTATGGAAAAAATTATATTCATAGTTTTGTGAAATTTAAAAAGTTTTCTATAAGTTAAATAATAATAGAGAATTTGTGGAATAATGAGGCTTCTGTTATAGTAATTATATAGACGTTAATTTTACAGATAGTCTTTAAAAAAAATACAAAAAATAGATCAAATTTTGTTTTAATTTTATGATCGAAAATATAATACAATAGTTTCTAAAAGGTATTGTGCTTATGACACGCCAAAAAATATGTTAAAACTATTGTCATTAATTTCCATACAAACTAACATCAGAAAGTTGGTTAAATAAAACAACATGTCTCATTAATAAAGCTTCTAATACTATGTCTGTCAGTAAGTGAAAAATGACAGTCATTTGGCATTGTATTTTAATTAAACTTCACTCAACACCATTGATATTAACACATAATTGCCTGTTAATGAGACCCATAATAGGACTTTTTTTTTATCTTGTGCAGCTGTCAGTCAAACCCTCTCCCCCTCCCCCCTCTTAACACCCCTTTCCCCCTCCTCTCCCCACTCCACCCCCTCCCCACTCCACCCACCCCCCCCCCCCTCCGACTAATTTCAGTACATGAAGGCCGGGAATTACTTTTAGCCCTGATTGTGTCCTGATCCCTCTCACATATGCATGCTGTTTTCCCAGGTCACACAGGGCACACACACTCCCCGTATTCCCCCGACCCTTCCCGTCTGGTGGAGAGGGCGGCTCAGGGTGGGGGTGAGAAAGGGTTGGGAGGGGTGGGAGTGGAGAATGGGTTGAAAGAGACCCAGGGGTGGAGGGTGGGGTGAGGTGGGTTGAAGGGGAGTGGGGTGGAGGGTGAAGGTGAAGGGAGCGTGGGGTGGGGGAGAATGAGTTCAATCGAACCAATTGCATTAGTACTTGAGGACACATGACATTAGTAATTAGTGTGACTTCTCATCACCACCCAGAAGATTAATGGGTCACAGAATCTCCGCTACATATTTCTACACTTGTTTAACTCCTGTGAACTACGACTTATTACATGTACAGTACACATTGTCTACAGAAGTATTGCAAAGTACCACACCTGACTCATGCAGGGACGTGTGATGTGTTACCTGACTCATACTGAGGACGTGTGATGTGTTACCCAGCTCATACTGGGGACGTGTGATGTGTTACCTGACTCATACTGGGGACGTGTGATGTGTTACCTGACTCATACTGGGGACGTGTGATGTGTTACCTGACTCATACTGGGGACGTGTGATGTTACCTAAATCATACTGGAAACGTGTGATGTGTTACCTGACTCATACTGGGGACGTGTGATGTGTTACCTGACTCATACTGGAAACGTGTGATGTGTTACCTGACTCATATGAGGGACGTGTGATGTGTTACCTGACTCATACTGGAACGTGTGATGTGTTACCTGACTCATACTGGGGACGTGTGATGTGTTACCTGACTCATACTGGGGACGTGTGATGTGTTACCTGACTCATACTGGGGACGTGTGATGTGTTACCTGACTCATACTGGAAACGTGTGATGTGTTACCTGACTCATACTGGGGACGTGTGATGTGTTACCTGACTCATACTGGGGACGTGTGATGTGTTACCTGACTCATACTAGGGGACGTGTGATGTGTTACCTGACTCATACTGGGGACGTGTGATGTGTTAGATAACACTGTGTAAAGGGGAAGCGTTTCTCATTTTTTTATTCTTACTGTAGTAACCTGTAACGCCCCTCACTGATGGCTGTATCCTTACTGCTTAGGGAACAGATTGTGTAAATCAACTCCTGTAGCGCCTCGTATCTCAGCACCTTCAGAAACAGCTCCTCCTGTAGATTATCCGTAGATGTACAATCCCCTTCACTAGTTCGTTTACAGGGGCTCGTCATATTAACATTCCACAAATCATTATCATTGAGATTTTGTTTTTAATATTGGTTTTATTTTGATTCCATAGTATGGTTACTATTGTGGGTTTCCTTCTGTCGAATGTAAACAAACACAGGGCTGCCACACTGTACAAAACTTGACGAGCCCCTGTAAACGCACTAGTGAAGGGGACTGTCCATGGGAAGGAGAGGGGAGGGGGGCATATTTTTCTTATCAGTGAATTATTTTACATTATTTAACCAATTGTCTGGTGATTTTTATTTATTCATGAACTTGGATAGTTTTAAGTTTTCGTCTCGTATCATTAACACAATGGGTTATAAAAACAATTGTATAATCTCAGCCACGATAGAAAAGATTATGCTGATGTGTTTTTGCTTGTTTTGTGTTTTCTTCCCATATGTAGTTATACTGTGTGTGTGTGTGTGTGTGTGTGTGTGTGTGTGTGTGTGTGTGAACCTTAATGTAACAGCCAAATTATACAGTAACAAAATTAGAATTGTAAATGTGCTATTCAGTTGCCTTTCCAAGCAATCTGCAGCTCTCAAAAAGTTCAGCAATAGTTAACTCTTGCCTTTGTGGCTAAGTGTTTCAATTTCACTCTGTTTCAACAAAATTAAACCAATCTTACCAAATTTAATTGTGGTTTCATTTTGTTTCTCTCTCTAATGTAGTTCAGATATTTATTTATCTATTTCAATAAGAACTATTGTGTACACTGATATCTTGTTACTATTTTTTTTTATTTTGTCTGTCTGTCTGTCTGTCTGTCTGTCTGTCTGTCTGTTTGGTATGTGATTGCTCTGTGGGATGAACATTGCTAAAGAAAAAGAAGAAAAAACGAAAACAGTAAAGATATTGTGAGAAGAGAGAGAGAGAGAGAGAGAGAGAGAGAGATTAAATGACATAAGGAGAGAAGCAGATAAGAGCAACGACCCTGATGATTGGCTCCGTCTTTTTCTTTGCCAATTACTTTATGCAAATTAGCCCAGGATGTCTTACGATGGTCTTTAAGATTTGTGAAAAACATTTAAGATGTGTTTTAGGATCTTGTAAGGAGCGGTAGGAGAGAGGGGAGAGAATGGGGGGGAGTTCAGTCCTTCTATGGGGCTTCGAGGTCGATACATTGTGGCCTTTTGACCATAAGTCCTACAACTGATCCCAGGATGTCCTTCGATGTTCTGTAGGATCCTTCATAAAAGTAAAAGTAAATTTCAGAAACTACATCTAAAAGGAGATTAAACGAGTCCTAAGGGGAAGGGGGGGTGAAGGAGACTTCCAATCCTCCTTAGAGCTTTTGAGATCACTCTTTGTATTGATCCTCGACCATCAAGGATCCTTTTCCAATGACAACCTACAAGATTACTCCAGTGAGGTCCTACGGTGACTCTTAGGGCGTTCCAGGAAACTGTTCAACATCAAAGGGAATATTTTGTTGTTAGTGTTTTTAGGGAGTTTCAGTTCTTCTAGGGAATTTCGAGGTCGTTTACTTGTGGCTTGTGACTTCCGGGGATACTTGTTCTATGATGACCTACAGGAATGTTCTTTTAGATCTCCTGTGAAGATCTCCAGATGGTCCGGGAGTAGATGGAGAGACTACAGGGCTTCTGAAGAGCCGGAAGATGTAGAATTTATAGGGAGATGAGTAGACGGTAAATAGATCATGGGTCTTGAATAAACATTAGATGGAGAGTGTAGGGGGGACATTAAGCAGACGGTAACCGGAAGCTTCAAACGGGATGCTAAGAAGACGGTAGACGGCACCCAGCAGAGACAGGGAGGGTGGATGGGGGAGAGAGGGAGACAGAATAGAGACAGAAAGTGACAGGTATATGACGGAGATCACTGGAGACTAGGAGAACTATTTTGCAGGAGTGATCTTCATCTTGACTGTCACATCAACCAGAAACTCAACTCGATTTCAATACAAGCTCTGTGTGTGTGTGTGTGTGTGTGTGTGTGTGTGTGTGTGTGTGTGTGAGAGACCCTCTTAAGGCTGGTTGGGTTTGTATTAGGCAGCTAGGTCTTCAAGATGTCACTGATGCTCTCAAGTGACATTTTAGATGCATCAAACGTAATTCCATTTGGTTTTAGGAATGAGGAAAGGTCGCTGGGTAGTGTACAGTAGTTGCTACATTTTGCTATACATTGAACCATGTGTTGTCCCATTAGGTTTGTTTACTCTTTATATTAAGTGAATTATTGTATCGTTTTCATTAACATTTTTTTTAAAAGCTATTATCAAAAAACCAATTCGTGTCTAGGATCTTACATGAAGCGAGTAGATATTTCAATGATATTTTATGTTTTTTTGTCTGTTCATTATTACCGTCACCAAGGCCACCTGTTCTCTGGCCTCCCTTGTCCAGTGAAAACATCCCTTTCCTCCTCAGTTTCCTCCCGGGTAGTTTGTTTATATTCGAGGCGGTGGATTATTATCACATATAAACAAAATCATGATTGGAAGGTAAATGACCACACCTACAGTCACACCTGTCTACCACATACCCAGTTGTGACTCACCTGGTGTGGAATTTACCAAGACGTGTTTCGATCGTAATAAGTATCTTGACCCAAATAAGCTGAGAATTATAGTGAGTTATTTGGTGATTTAAAGTTCGCAATCGTCGTTTCCTCTGGTGACGTCACGCTGGGCTGAGTAATGGCCGGTGATTTTTCCTTCAGCTTGTAATTATTATTTCAGTTTTGATGAAAAAAAATACATTATTAATATCAGGCCTAAAACATTTGGATGTAAGTTATAAAAGACATTTACCTCTGGAGTTTACACCTAAAAGATCAAAATATCATTACACTAGCTATCAAAACAATGCCATGTACTCAAAAACAACTTTACTCATTTGTTTAACGATGAATGTACTTTGACCAGGGGCTATTGTTAACCCCGGGAGCTTTTTTTTTTATCTGTTAACCCTTCATATCTTACCAGTGTTAACTCTTTGAACAATTATTTACCTTCTGTTAACTGTTAATGTATCAGTAAACTCAAGGTCACCATCATTCCCTTGTATAGATAACAGGGAAGCTAAAGGGAGGGAGGGAAGCGGCTGGAGTTGAACAATGCATAGTAAACAATCACTCGAGGCCAACTGCATATACACACACAGTCCCCAGTGAGTGATAAGGTCAGGCTCTCTCTCTCATATTCTGGCATTACAGTAGCGTCGGCACCTTTGATGTTTGTTGGTAATAATAATAATAATAATAATAATCGTAAACAATAGTAACTTTAAAGCAACATAAGACCTGTATAAAAGCATATTAAGGTAAACGTACTGACCAATTAAGTGTTCAATACAGGTATGTGTTTGTATTGGACGCTAATGATTATAATCCGGATAGATATTTTTTTTTTTTTTACGTATTTGTTAATGTAGGAAAATAAAGCTGCACACCTTCACCCCCTACTTACCCATTACCCCACTCCCACCACCCCTTCCCCAACCCCCACTCCCCCCTCCCTACCCCCCGTGATGTGTAATTTAGTTTTCTGACGTCATTTATGAATAAGTCAAGGTAATATTCGAGAGGAGAAATATGCGTAATGACAGGGTGAGGGAGGGGAAGGGGTGGTGAGGGGGGGAGGGGTGGTGAGGGGGGAAGGGGTGGAAATCTTTGATCATTATTCAGATTTTCATGCAAACTAGATGAAGGGATTTGAAGAGAGAGAAAGTCTTTTGAGAGTTACTTAAATTATGGCGGCTGCTGTTTTGAAGATGTTTTTTTTTTTGGGGGGGGGAGTGACCTAGTAGTATAAAAGTTGAAATGGTTTTATTGATTGAGTATCTGTTTGTTTGTTTGTTTGTCTCTGTTTGTCTTCGTTTAACTCTGTATTTGATTTTGTTTTTTGTTTTTCTTTTGGTTCTTTCTCGCGTCTCTGTTTGCTAATACCTTTCTTTCACTGTCTGTCTGTCTGTCTGTCTGTCTGTCTGTCTGTCTGTCTGTCTGTCTGTCTGCCCCTATGTTTAACTGATTGAATGTCTATCTGGTTGTCCCTTTGTCTTCTCTGTCTGTTTTATCCGTCTGTCTGTCTGTCTCTGTTTGATTTATTCTCTTTCTGTTTGTAGTGTTGGAATGTCGAGCTATTTATCTCTACACGCTACTTCTCACAGCTTATGGGAAGTAGGTGTATATTTCACACAGCAAAAACAGCACGAGATAGTTAGCGTACACAGCAAGGACAGCACCATACAGCTATCATACACAGCAAGAACAGCTCAATACAGCTATCATACAAACAAGAACAGCACAAGGTACGCATGGCTATACACAACTAGAACACCACAAAAATCCATTACTCGTACACAGCAACATCCCAGCCTAGTTATTTACCACAGCCACCCCCAAAAAATACGAGATAGAAGAAGCAACACCTAGTTATCGTACACAGCAAGAGACACCATTGAGTTGAGGTTATCGTATCGCAAGCGCCCCCTGGAATCCAAACATCGCCCAGGACAGACGCACGAGCAAATGGAAAATATAGCCCAAGGAGTGACGTTTTGGCGTGATTTAATGTCGAATTGGCGACCTGGATTTGGAATGCTGCAGGGTGGGATGAAGAGAGACGTGAGTAGAATGTTGGAGTGTGTTTGTGTGTCGCAACGTGAGGGAAGTTCTTTTACGGGGGAATGTTTTGATGATCGGGATTGGGAACGTTTGAGCCTAGGTACTGGGAACGTTTGGTACTGGGAACGCTTGAGCCCGAGACTGAGAACGTTTGAGCCTGGGTACTGGAAACGCTTGAGCCCGAGACTGAGAACGTTTGAGCCTATGTACTGGAAACGTTTGAGTCTAGGTACTGGGTAACTTCGAGCCTGGGTACTGGGAACATTTGAGCCCGATACTGAGAACGTTTGAGCCTATGTACTGGAAACGTTTGAGTCTAGGTACTGGGTAACTTCGAGCCTGGGTACTGGGAACATTTGAGCCCGATACTGAGAACGTTTGAGCCTGGGTACTGGAAACGTTTGAGTCTAGGTACTGGGTAACTTCGAGCCTGGGTACTGGGAACATTTGAGCCCTCGGACATTGATCGTTTGGGCTCAGAGATAAAACAGTGAATGTATCTGCTTTTCTGCCTGAATTCATAAAGCATAAGACATTCATTTGTGTGTATAAGAACGACAGTAATATACTGATAATTAAAAGATCTATTTATCGGTTTGACTATTATAAAAGAAGTTCTTTTTGATAGTTTAAGTAAATTGGATATGGAATGTTTATACTTGTGTTTAGATATTGGCTATTTGATCCTATTAGTGATCATAAATGGTGTTTATTGGTCCTATTAGTGGCTATAGATGTTTATTGATCCTATTAATGGCTATAGATGATCACGAATAACAAGCCAAGTCTAGTATCAGTGGTTGATATACTAAAAAAAAAATAATTAATACAATAAAAAAAATACTCATGGAAAATATTAAATAAATCATCTATGCTGTTTGTCATGGCAAATGCTGAGAACCACATATTTTGGATTATATATCTGGTGACACAAATTGTTTCACACACAAAACAAATTCCGTGTTTTTAATTGCATTTGATCACCCGCTTTGTGGGGGAATAAATTTTAAAAGTGTTTGGTTTTAGTTAGTATCAGTTTTATTTATTTATTTATTTTTATTTTTTATTTTATTTTTTATTTTTTGCTCAGCGGAAACTTAATGTATAAGTGTAGTTTTAATGTCCATACTCATGAATCTTAAAAGTTATTAGGACAGTTTAAATAATACTAAGAGCAATGATATAGGGAACAGGTAGGTGAAGATTACACAAATTGGACCACAATTACGCTTACCTCACTGACACAGGTAAAGGTGATTAAATATATTTACTCAAGAGCTGGATAGTACGTGTTCCATTTTTTTTAATCTGTTCTATGACAATATTATCCGGTTTGTCTGGTGTTTTTATTCCTCTGTGACTGTTGTACAAATTAATCCTCTCCTCAACACACACACACACACACACACACACACACACACACACACACACACACACACACGGTATAATAACCAAAGTCTTTCGCTTCTTCACTAAATAACAACACTTTATAGTTATTCATCGTGTATAGTAAATTCATTCATCAGGTTCGTTCATTCATTTAAATTTTCTTAGTATTTAATGTATAAAATCGAACTTTCTTTTTTGTATTGAATATTAGATTGTGAAGAGATCTAATAATGTGTGCTGTCAAATTATGTTATTTCTTTTCCTGACTTCAAGCATTGGTGATAAGGGCAAGTCACAATAGGTAACAATAGGTAAAAAAATATCAAGACAGATCGTGCATAGGGTAAGGGCAAGACTTGGGATTAAAAGGGCAAGTATGGGCAAGATTTTGAAGTAAGTGGGTTGAGGAGATAGAAAATACTCGAGTCAGAGGGTATTAAGGGGCAATATCCTAAGGCCAATGGTAATACAGACGGGTAATACTAAATCAAAGGGCAGTGGCTTAAGAAAACGGGCAATACTTGAATGAAATGGCACGAAGGGGTAAGATTCTATGGGTAATGTGTCAGGGGAGAGGTGGGCAATACGCTAGTCAAAGGGCAAGAAAGGGCAACAGTGCAGAAGGCGTGACAGTGTTTCAGGGGAGAGGCAGGCAAGAGGAAGGCCATCGGAAATCTATACAGCGGTAAACACCATGTTGTGCTTCCCAACTGCTGTTTCTTGCCGTAATTTGGTAAGGTTCATGACTCGTACTCCTGGCTGAGGGGGAATGAGGGAGGGTAGAGGGAGGGAAGAGGAGGTGGAGAAGGGGGAGAGTCGAGGAGAGTACGTGGAAGGGAGGGAAGGTGGAAGGTCGAGGGTAAGCTTGGGGTGGAAGGGGAAGAAAGGTTGAGGTGGAAGGATAGATGGAGGGAAGGTGGAGGATAGAGGGGGCAGATTCAGTCGTCCAGAAATATATAGACTTAGAAAGTTAAAATCTGCCACAATTTACTAACTATCGTAATTATTTTTAACACTCAAACATTTAAGGAAGAAAAAAGATTATTTCTCTACCTAGATAAAATGCCAGCGTAATAAATACACTTGATTCTAATACAAATAAACACTTAAAATATTAATTATCGGTCAGGGAATCAGAACAGGTGAATATTAAACAGGTTAAACGTAACAGTAATTTGAGTTATTTAATTACCTGGATTATCGACGACTGAAATTATGTGAACGGTGGAACAGTTGATGGAAAAGAATGAAGAAAGAGAGAAGTGTTTTTATGAGAATATTGAAGGAAAGGAGGTGGGGGGGGGGTTGGATAACTCAACTCCCCCCCACATGAGAGCCAGACCAGGTGTCGATAATTTTCACCAGGTGTGTAGAATTACCTTCACTTAACCTGGGAGTATTACCCCCAACCCTCCACCCGCCCCCCCCTCCTATCCCCCACTGACGCTCCTGACCCGAGGTTGAAGCTGCGCGGATATTTATTTTGATCGATATTCGCCAGAGGGATATTTTAGAGGGATATTTTAAAAGAACATTCGCCAGAAGCGTATTTTAGAGGGATATTCGTTAGACGAATATTCGTAGGGTCATGAGTTGTTTTACAGACATTCATTCGGTGGTACGGATATATAATTTATACATAAAATACATTGTTTGTCTGTCTGTCTGTCTGTCTGTCTGTCTATCTATCTGTCTGTCTGTCTATCTGTCTGAAATCTGGTGTAGTTAGCGAGAGTGGCTTTGGGAATACTCGTACGCTACAGCCTGTCTCTCCATCGACCTCCCCCTCTCCCCCACTCCCCCCCTTCCCCCCCAACCACCTTCCCCCTCTCCCCCAACTCGCGGCTTGTCTTACAGTTTTGAAGATAGAGAACTGAAATTTGGTAGGGAGGTGCGGGTGGCCTCTTAGACTCGAGCGACACGTGCGGGTAACTCAACATATTAATATTATAAAATTTGGTAGGGAGGTGCGGGTGGCCTAGACTCAAGTGACACATGCCGGTAACTCACAAGTAGATTATATAAAAATTCCGCACCCGAACATATAATTTAATAACTTATAACCATAGTGAATACATAGACAAAAAGACTGGATGTTAATGGTCTCACTAACTCGTGTGAAGAACGTGTATCCGGTTGAAGTAGAGTATTTACATGGTTTTGACGCCATTTTGGATGTCTCTCTCTCTCTCTCTCTCACAAGGGTAGATAAATGAGCAGTGTGAGAAAATAACCAAGAGCATGATTGTGAGTTATGATGACCACAGGTGATGTATGTTTCAACCTATGAAATATGAGTCGAGTTTATGTGACGCTAATGGGGGTTTAAGGAGGGGGAGGGGTGAGGGGAGGGGAGGAGGCTTGGGGAGGGGAGGCTGGGAGGGGAGGCTGGGTGAGGGGAGGCTGGGTGAGATGAGGCAGGGTTAGGAGAGGCAAGGGGTTGAGGGAGAGAGAGGTAAGGGAAGGGGAAGCAAAGGAGGAGAGGTAAAGGGGTCGAAGGAGAGGTAAGGGGAGACGGAGAGGTAAATGGGGGGAGGATTGGAGTGGAATGAGTAAATGAAAAGAAAAAAAAGAGATGTAAGGGAAGAAAGTGAAGTGAACGATAAGTAAAGGGAAGGGGGAAGGGGAGGATAGAAAAGGAAGTGGAAGAGATAGACAAGAATCGTAAGATTTAATGGAATCTAAATAGGAAAGCAACGAGAGAGAGAGAGAGAGAGAGAGAGAGAGAGAGAGATGGGAGGACGGGAAGACCGAAATAATGGAGGAGATCTTGAGAACGAGAATAAGTGGGGAGGAGGAAGTTAGGAAGACGATAACGAGAGGAAGGAAGGAAGGAAGGAAGGAAGGAAGGAAGGAAGACGAAGTTAGTGTGGAGGAGGAATGGAGGAAGAGGATAAGAAGAGTAATAAGGGAAGACGAGGATGATAAAGGAATATGTGAAAGACAAGGATAATGGGAAAGAGGAAGACAGACGAGGATTATTCATAAATAGATGGAACGAAAATGATAAAAGAGTAGGATTAGAAGACAAGGATAATGCAAGGGAGAAAAGATAATGGTGAGGAAAAAAGAATGAAGGAAGGTAATAATGGAGGGAAAGGAAGATAAAACAAGTATAATAGGAAGGAAGGAAGGAAGGAAGGAAGGAGGGAGGTAGGGAGGGAGGGAGGGAAGGAAGGAAGGAAGGAAGGAAGGAGGGAGGGACGACGTCAAGGGACTGAATCGTGAAAAGGTGATTACAGTTCCATTCATCTCTATTATCCTGTGTCTGTCTGTCTTAATGCCGAGGAGGGCGGTCACTACCCCCCCCCCCCCTCCTCTTTCCCCACTCCTCCTCACTCCCCCTCCTCCCCACTCCACTTCCTCCTTACTCCCCTTCCCCTCCCCTCCTTCCTCTTTTCCTCCCTCTTTTCCACTCCCTTGCTCTCCAACCTAATAATACGAACAATACAAATAAAAACAATAATATTAACGACAATAACCAAAAATAATAACAATAATAATAACAATAATAACGACAATAACAAAAATAATAATACTATTAGCAACAACAACAACATAATAATAATAATAATAATAATAATAATAATAATAATAATATCAATAACAATAACAATAACAACAATCATAACAACAATACTAACAACAACAATAACAACAACATGCACTGGAGGTCCATACAGGGGAAAATATTGCTCTTTCCTCGGGATTGTGCCCATAGGCCCTTTTTGACCTCACAGTTTCATGATAAATCCATTACTTTGGAGGATTTCATTTCATTCCTCAGCGGGTAAAAAAGGCATTCGTCTCACCAACTTGGGATGTGAGAGTCTTCCAAATTTACGGAGTTTCTGTCGACGTTTTGGGGCATTAAGTTGTCGACTTTCCCCCCTCCTGGTCTGCGTGTACTGTGTCCGTGGTGATGTTACTTGATGTTTCTTGATGTTACTTGGTGATATTTAATGTTGCTTGATTGTTGATGTTACTTGGTGATGTTTAATGTTGCTTGATGTTTGTTGATGTTAGTTAATGTTGCTTGATGTTACTTAATGTTACTTGATGTTTCTTGATGTTTCTTGATGTTACTTGGTGGTGTTTATTGGTGATGTTAGTTAATGTTGCTTGATGTTACTTAATATTTCTTGATGTATCTTAATGCTACTTAATGTTGTTTAATGTTATTTGACGTTGTATAATGTTACTTGATGTTATTAAATGTTACTTGAAGGTTTCTGATGTTACTTAATATTTCTTGATATTGCCTGTCATTACTTAATTAATATTGCTTGATGTTGCCTGGCGTTGTTTAATGTTGCATAATATTTCCTGGTGTTACTTGAATGTTCCATGTTGTTTCCTGTGGCACCAATGATGGCAGCAGTGAGTGACAAGTGCCTCCAGTGCCTGAAGGAACACACAGACAGATCATGACACCTTTAACTAAGCATCCAGTCTGATCCTTGTCTTAAAAAACAACTTTCAGGAATTTAGTTTCTTTCTTATCACATATCATTGTATTTTTTTTTATTCCCGAGACCAAAGTTTTAAAAGCTATGTCGTGTAGATTTTTTTTTTTCTTTTTCTCTTAAGCTTTATTTTGTCTTTCTATTTACTCTCGCTTTTTTTCCTCTTCATTGAATTATTTAGTTTATGATTTTTTTTTTCATCAGTGGTTTAACTTGAGTAATATTCCATCAGTGTTTATCTATATGTCTGTTTTTGTTTCCGTTTGTATATTAAGTTATTGAAGCTTGGGTATAATAATTAAACGTGTACTGTAGATGTACAGTCCCCTTCACAAGTGCGTTTACAGGGGCTCGTCATATAAACATTCTACACAAATCATCGAGATATTTGTTGTAATATTATTTGACTTTGATTCTATGGTATGTTTACTATTGTGAGTTTCCTTCTATCGAATGTAAACAAACACAGGGCTGCCACACTGCACTAAACCTGACGAGCCCCTGTAGACGCACTAGTTCATACATGTGTTAAATCGTTCATACATGTGTTATAGTGTTCATACATATGTGTTATATTGTTCAACACCAACACTCTATCGTTCAACATCAACGTCATATATATATATCGTTACTCACTTTAATGTTGCAACGATTGAATGCAAGACCACATGTGTATTGTATCTTATTCCTCAAGCGATATTGTGTTGGTCGTTTCGTCACACACACACACACACACACACACACACACACACACACACACACACACAGAGGGCTTCTTCTTCCCTTAATGCTATGTACTGTAGGCAGGGTGGCAAGGGGAGGGTGGGGGTAGGGGGCTCTGTTGCTGCTATCCTTCGCTGTGTTGCTTTACCCTAATGATGTTTTCGGCAGCTTTGTAACGTCTGGAATTCCTTTGCTGTTTAGCTTAATGTTGCGATGTTTGTTGTTGTATATGACGTCGCGTTTGTGTGCAGTTTTAATGTAACATGCAACATTTCCTTCACGTAATGAGGTAATTTTGTGGCTCATGGGAACGCTGCTTGCTTCATTCTATTACTTCACTGAATGTTGATGCTCTCTGTTGGCTATACTGCTTTTACAACGCTGTGCTCTGATGCTTCACTGAATAACGCATGCGAGTCCCTGTTTGCTTATGCTTCAGCAACGCCTCACTATTGCTTCACCTAATGGCGCACTTTTATAGGCTAATACTTCGGCCAACGCTTCACTCTGCTTCATACTAACACTCTGGGTAATGAGACTCCTTTACTTCACAGTAATGACTCGCTCTACCACCAGTGTGTCGTATTACCCTCCTCATTTACAGCCATGGTTCTGAGGCTCTACTCGCTGGTAACTTCCAATGGACCCGGGTTGGCGTGGGATTTTCACAGTCGTATTTACATTCACGTCCCGTTTACATTATTTTTTTTTACATAGGTGCTTGTAAATGTAGTGAAAACCTTCATATAACGGATTTCTCTCTCCATATAATCCGTTATATGGAGGTTTCACATCTAACGGACTCTCGATATAACGGACTTTCCTCTATATAGTCCATTAAATAGAGGTTTCCCTGTTACTTTTTCTCTATTCGGGGTTTGTTTGTGTGTTTGTATAGGGATTCATCGGCTGTTCCTCCTCTTTAGCTAATAAGGTAACACTTGATCTGGTGTTTTGTAGGAATTTCCCCGACTGTTGGAGGCATTGTTCTTTGTTGATGTTTTGTATTGATTGGAGGCATTACGGTAATTAAAGAGAAAGCTCTCTCTCTCTCTCTCTCTCTCTCTCTCTCTCTCTCTCTCTCTCTCTCTCACACACGTACCCGAGGAGCCGTCTCGAGGCTGAAAAAAGAACAACTCAAGACGCTGGCAGAATCACTTCATGCAAATGAGGGAGGATGAAAGGCTCTCCCAGCCAGACTACCAATAATGTGGTGCCATTTGACTCTGTTAAAATGGGGAGCCTTTCTGTCTGTCAAGAGGTAAGACTCCTCCTGATTTTCAAAGATTCATTTATTTTTATTTTTTTTTACCCTCGCGTCTGAGTTATGGTTGAGTCTTGATGAGATTGTGACTCCATTTTGTAACGTCATCTCTATGTTAGTGTGAATATGTAAGTTTTAATAGTCCTCAGGTTTTAACGCATAGTTTAGGTTTATACTCAAGTGATATTCGTATGGTTTAGGTTAATACTCTAGTGATATTCGTATGGTTTAGGTTTATACTCTGATGATATTCGTATGGTTTAGGTTAATACTCTGGTGACATTCGTATGGTTTAGGTTTATACTCTGGTGATATTCGTATGGTTTAGGTTTATACTCTGGTGACATTCGTATGGTTTAGGTTTATACTTTGGTGACATTCGTATGGTTTAGGTTTATACGCGGGCGACATTCGTATGGTTTAGGTTTATACTCAGGTGATATTCGTATGGCTTAGATTTATACTCTGATGATATTCGTATGGTTTAGGTTAATACTCTGGTGACATTCGTATGGTTTAGGTTTATACTCTGGTGATATGCGTATGGTTTAGGTTTATACTCTGGTGACATTCGTATGGTTTAGGTTTATGCTTTGGTGACATTCGTATGGTTTAGGTTTATACGCGGGCGACATTCGTATGGTTTAGGTTTATACTTTGGTGACATTCGTATGGTTTAGGTTTATACTCTGGTGACATTAGCAGATCTAGATGCAGAATGAGGTACCTACTTTTACAGTTGGGGATAGAAGGTGGTAGAGTGAAGTGCCTCCCATTGCTGTCTCCTTGTGTTATGAGGTGAGGATTAGGTGAGGTGAGGTGAGGTGAAGTTTGGTTAGGTTAGGTTAGGTTAGGTTAGGTTAGGTTAGGTTAGGTTAGGCTAGGTTCAGTGAAGTTGTGAATTAATGACGGCGAAATTCCACAGAGACTCAACCATCAATAGTACCGAGTCTTCTGTATAAACAAAGGTAAAATAAAATTAACGTAAGAGTCTTTGAGAGTCTCCTTTAAGCCAATATGGCGTCAGGTGTCTACTAAGACTCAACTTTAACTAGATCTTTTCACCAGTCTCCAATTACTGTGTGTGGGGCGGGGTGTAATTATCGTAAGACTATTTGAAAATATGATTCTAGACATTTACCTCATTAGATATCTGGATGCGTTAGTCAGCCCAATACCTGCCCTTACTGAGTATTTTTGTTGTTGTTGTTCCTACGTAAAAGTTTATTCAAGTATGTCTCTTTATACGAGCTGCTGGGAGTACAACCACCACACGCACTAACGCAACTATGATAATTTCTAAGTCAGTCTTGTTTATTTACATTTCTTTTAATTACAGGTAAGTGTGATCGCTTCAAGGCCACTCAGAGGAGGACTTGGTGAGTACAATCTTGGAGTCATTGTGGTGAAGTATTGGTCTCTCTCTCTCTCTCTCTCTCTCTCTCTCTCTCTCTCTCCCACCACCCCGGGCTGTTGAGAGGGGAGGGGAGTCTTTGTGCCAGTCCCCTTGGCTCCTGCCCAACAAAACCGCCATATACCCAAAATAATTCCTGCATTTCTGTTGACAAAAGTAGAGGTGGGAGGGGTAGGTATTGTTCTTCCATGCTTCCCCTTTATTATCGTATATTTTCTCTATTCCGTTTTCTTTCCCTTTCTTTTTAGTTTTATTCTCATTTTTCTTGTTTTGTTATTTGTTTCCCCTTTTCCCCCCATTTGTCTTCTACTGCTTTAGTTCCTTTTTCTTGTTTTATCACGTGTCTTTGTCTTCCTCCTCTTTAACCTTTTCTCCGTTGTCTTCTTCTCTAAGCCTATTTTCGTTCATTTGGTTCCTCTTCGAGTTTTTTCTTTCTTACTTCTTTTTCCTCTTTCATTTCCTTTTCTTTCTTTTATTCTCTTCCCCTCTTTCATTCATTTTCTTCCACTCCCCTCTTTCACCCCTCTCTCCTTCGTTTACCCACCCACCCTCTCCCTCCTTCACCCTCTTTCACCCGTCTCCTCTTTCCCCCTCTCTCCTTCTTTCACCCCTCACCCTCTCCCTTCTTTACCCTCTTTCACCCCTCTCCTCTTTCACCCCTCCCACCCTCTCCCACTCTTTCACCCCTCTCTCTTCTTTTCACCCCTCTCCCCTCTTTCACCCCTCTCTCTCTCTCCCTCCTTTACTCCACTCACCCTCTCCCTTCTTTACCCCTCTTTCACCCCTCTCTCTCTACCCCTCTCTCCTTCTTTCACCCCTCTCCCCTCTTTCACCCCTCTCTCCTTCTCACCTCTCTCTCCTCTCTCTACCCTCTCCCCCTCTTTCACCCCTCTCTCCCTCACCCCTCTCCCCTCTTTCACCCCTCTCCCCTCTCACCCCCTCTCCCCCCTCTTTCACCCCTCTTTCACCCCTCTCCCCACTCTTTCACCCCTCTCTCCTTCTTTCACCCCTCTCACCCTCTCCCCTCTCTTTACCCCTCTCCCTCTCTTTCACCCCTCTCCCCCTCTCTTCACCCCCCTCTCCCCTTCTTTACCCCTCTTTCACCCCTCTCCCCCTCTTTCACCCCTCTCCCCTCTTTCATCAAGTCTTTCATTTTTTTCCAGCAATTTGTCGATCGTTTAACTATGCCTCTTCTCGTTTCCCAATAATTATTTTTCCTCTGTTTCCTCGCGTTCTTTATTCCATTTTTCTTATATTCTTCTTCGCTATTTTCCTTTTTTTCTCATTTTTCCTTTAATTTGAATATTTTTTCTCTTTTATTCCCTTTCTTACTCCGTTTTGTTTTGTTTTTCCTTCTATGATTTTCCCTTTTCTTCCACCATTTATTATTTTTCTCCCGTTTTTACTTTCTGTTTATAATTTGTTCCTCCACTGTTGTTCTTAGTTCTGTTTACTGTTTTTGTTCTACCGTTTTCTTAAGCTTTTTCTTCTCCTTCTTCTTCTTTCTTATCTCCCTTTCTTCTACTTTTCCTCCTACTTCCGTCTCCTCCACTGTGGGTTTCAATTCTTCTTGTCTTCTCCTTCTCTTCCTGGCTTCCTTCTATCTTTCCTCCTTCTCGTTATTCCTTCTTCATTCTCTTTATCCTTCCTCCTTTTTCTGCTTCCTTCGTGTTCTATTTTCTTCTTTTCCTTCGTCGTCTTCTCCACCTCCTTTCGTTTTCTCACCTTTCCTTCTCTTCCTCCTCCTCTTCCTTCTTCTACTCCTCCTCCTACTCCTGCCTCCTCCTCCTACTCCTCTTTCCTCCTCCTCCATCTACTTCTCCTCATCCTTCCTCTTTACTCCTCTTCCCCCTCTTCCTCCCCCTTCCCCTCCCTACTCCTCTTCCTCCTCCCTCCTCCTCCTCCTCCTCCTTCTTCCTTCCTCCTCCTCCTCCTCCTCCTGTGTCACCTCGTATCGACCTTCCTCAGTTCACCTCCAGCGCATCCGTCTTCCACACTCACGCTCAGCTGTGGAAAGAACTGTAAATAAAAAGAGACGCTGGCGAGTTCAATTTCGCACGTCGGAAGGGGAGTGAATCAGGTCCACTATGTCATATTAACACTAATTTGGGGGTTATTTGCATTTTTCTGTGGCTAAGACTAGAAATGGCTTTTATTTTTTTTATTTTTAGGATCGTCTTTTTTTTAGGAATTTACTTTAGGAATTTATTTACGCTTAAGCACGAGTTTAATTAAGATTTTTTTTGCGGGGGGGGGGGGGGCATGGGGTAGAGATGAGGAAATTAGTTAACTTTTGTTTTAAGATTTTTTCCTTCTGTTATTTTTAGTGGAAATCTTTTTAAATATCTGTTGTTTATATTTTTAGCGTCAGATCTCTTTTAATGATGAGTCTTTTTTTTAATTGTTTCGCAGATTAACTCGTGATTTTTTTCTTGTTTTGGGGGGGTTACGTAGAATTAGCCCACATCCCCTTTTTGTTTTGTTTTTGCTTATTTTTGTTTATTTATGACCAGTCTGATGGATGTTTTTGCCGTGCGAGTCAACAACAAATGTTTCTTGTTGTCTTTGTTCGTCATATTTATTTCTCCTCCACTTCCTCTTTACCTCCCCTTCTCTCCCACTATCTTCTTCTTCTTTGTCTTCCCTCCTCCAGCCTTCTTCAATGTATTCCTTTCTCTTGTCATCTTCCTCTATCTTCCCCCATCTTACCATCTTCTTCGCCTTCTCGTTTCTTTCCATCTACATAAAAACTTGCAGCTCTTGAGAAAGGTAAGGTAGACACCCACCTCCTGATGCACAACAAAATTATTATGTATTTCAGTGTTTTATTGTACTGTACACAGATTTATTGTGCTGTACATAGTTTAATTAGCAAGTTTACCTAGTATACTATGTGACCTGGATGTTATATTTCCCTTTAGAAGTCACCCTTGATTTGTGTTCCTCTCTTTGTAAAACGCACACACACACAAAAAAAATGAAATCGTGACTGAACTCTGTAAACTCTTTTCGACGTTCCTAGAGATTCGAGTCCGGCTTTCGGGGTATTTTTTTTTTACTATAGTCGGATATAGATTCGGGTCCGGCTCTTGTTTTATTTTTATTATAGCCGGATGTCATGGTCCGTATAGAGAATAAACGACTTTAATACACACGAGAGGTGATATGTGATATTTAGCAAGTATATACAGTAGAGTGTAGCCGCAATGAGACGGAGTTACTAACCTAACTTGACCTGACTGAACCTAATCTAACTTTTTTGTCCTGTGGTAATTTAATTTCTGTATTCGAGGTTCAACCGTAAATGTAAACACACACACACACACACATACACACACACACACACACACACACACATACACATGGACACACACATACACACACAAATAAAAAATAATAATGGATGCCCCTCGTATAACGAGGATGGCCGGCCCAAGGGCCACCTTGGCGTGAATTTGTTTAAGGTGTAGACGCTGTAGCCAACACAACAACTACACCCTGAGTTAACGAGCTGCATGACCCAGTGTCAAGGAATAGTCCGAGAAGACCGGACAACTCGCCAACTGCACTGGCCAACCATTACCCCGGAATACGATCCTCAAATCAATTAACATCCAGGTCCCCAATTACTGCTGGGTAGACAGAGGCAAATGGCGTAAAGAAACTTGCCCATAGTTTCACCCTGCCCGGGGATCGAACCCGGGTCCACTCACTTATGAGGCGAGCATGCTGACCATTACACGACATACTCTCTCTCTCTCTCTCTCTCTCTCTCTCTCTCTCTCATTCATTGGTTTACCGTCATTATCTAACTTCAATCACTCTCCATTTCCTCAAACTTCCTCTTCAGACAAAAACAAATAAAAAATAAAAAAAATCACTGAAGACTCCAAAACCTTGACGTCACTAAACCCCTTGATGTAGACAACAGGAGGGCGAGAAAAAACGGGTTACGTAATCGATGGATTTAAATACATTAGAAACGACACATTCTTGACATTATCCTATCCAAAAACCTTCTAATATTAACAACAATCTCCCAGGGAAATAATTAAAAAAAAATTGGTGGATTTTAAAATTGAAATGGGTAAAAAAAAAAATGTAAATGGATCTCGAATAGGCAACCCGGGATTAACGAGGCGGTAAAGCGAGCGTCGGTTGGGTCGGTGAGGGGAAAGAAAGACGGGCGGGAGGGAAATAAGGGAGGAAGAATTCGGTTTCCACCTTGGCGTTAAACCTCCCGTGGTTTAGGGTCGGGTTTTTTTTTTTTTGTCGAGTGAGGAACGGAATTCTTTGGTTTTAGTCTTTTTTTTATTTTGATTTGAGTTTTTGGTTTTATTTTATGTTTAGTTATATTGGTTTAAGATATTTTAGGTATACTGGTTTTAGATACTTTTCGGTATATTGGTTTAAGGTATATTTAAGTATATTGGTTTTAGGTAGATTTTAGTATATTGCTTTAAGGTAGGTTTAAGTATATTGCTTTAAGGTAGGTTTAAGTATATTGCTTTAAGGTAGGTTTAAGTATATTGGTTTAAGGTATATTTAGGTATATTGGTTTTAGGTGTTTACTTATTTTTGTTTAATTTTGTCTCGAAAATTTTATATACGTACTGACTTCAGTTCCTCTTAAGATCTATACTTAATGTTCTTGTTAACATGCAAATACAAAATCCATACATTAATATACATTACTGAAAAATTTATACAACATAATGAAACACCGATGTATATTTTAACAACACGATAATAGTATATACATTTAGTGAGATAATATAAATATCTCTTAATCTTCTCAAAGGACGATTATCTCACAGCCATACGATACATAAACATTTAGAGACAGTATAAATATCTCTTAATCTTCTCAAAGGACATTTCTCACAGCCGTATGTTTAATAATGTTTATTTACTTTTTTTCACGTTATATTTTGCTCTCTGAGATGGATGGAGGTGCCGTGTGGTTCAGGTGGGATGGTGACCAGGAGGGTTGGGTGTTGGAAGGGAAGTTGGTTTTGTTCGACTGGGTAGAAGAATGTAAGTCGACTTTTTTTTTTTTTTGCTGGTAAGGGGAGAGTTTTAATGGTGTTTTCTCCCCCCATTCCCCTCATTACTCTCTTCACTCCCCTCACCACTCTCCTCACTCCCCTATTCACTCCTCTCATCATAGATTATAAACAAACTTATCATCGTGGCGTTTGAGACAGCTTCATCCTGTATGTGAGATAGATAGATAGATAGATAGATAGATAGTGGGAAAACATTATCTTGGTAACCTTACTTTTAAGATGATGATAATGATGGTGATGGTGGTGATGATGATGATGATGATGATGGTGATGATGATGGTGATGATGATGATGATGATGATGATGATGATAGTGTTTTGGAAGGTGTTGATAATGCGGTTGAGAGGGTGAAGAGGATGGTGACGGTGGTGAACTCTCTATTCTCAGTGGGCTGCTATCTCCTACAATGGCCAGTTTCCCCCTTGGCTTCTTGTATTGATCTCCAACACACACACACACACACACGCACACACACACACACACACACACACACACACACACACACACACACACACACACACACGCACAGTGATGTATTGTGTCCAGGTAAAACATCAGGTGTTCATATCTGATGTATTTTGTGTCACCATTCTCTCTCTCTCTCTTCCTACTCCTCGCTTCATATATCTCTTATTATTTAACAACCATCTACCTTTTTTTTTCTTTTTTTCTACTACTCTTTCCTCCATTCTCTCTTCTTCTTTCTCTTTCCTCTTTTCCCCCAGCTCCTCCTCTTCCCTCAGCTTCCTCTCCCTCTTCCCTCAGCCCCTCCTTCTTCCCCCAGCCTCCCTCTTCCCAGCTCCTCCTCTTCCCCAGCTCCTCCTCTCCTCCTCTCTACTTCCTCTCAACCTCCACTTCTTCTTCCACTTTCTTCTTCTTTGCTCCCCAGATCCTCCACTTCCTCCCTCTCCTCCTCTCTCCTCCTCCCTCTTCTACTCTCTCTCTCATCCTTCTTCATTCTCTCCTCCTCTCCTCCTCCTCTCCTCCTCTCCTCCTCCTCCTCTTCTCATCCTCTCCTCCTCTCCTCCTCCTCCTCCTTCTCCCCCATGACATTAATGAAGCCTTTGGTGACGCTGTTGATATTCACTGTGTTGTCGACCCTCTCTCTAGGGGGAAGGAGGAGGAAGAGAGGGAGGAGGAAGGAAGAGGATGAGAGGAAGAGACAGAGAGATGGAGGTGGGGAGGGAGGATAAGAGGAAGAGGCACAGAGATGGATATAATGAGGGAGATGGAAGGAAGAGAAGAGACGGCTGAGAAAGATAGAGGTGAGGAAGTTGAGAGAGGGAGAAGAAGACTCAGAGGAGGATAGAACGATAAAAAGTTGTAAGAATGATGGAAGTGAATGAAAGAATGAAAGATGGTATACACGAAGAAAGGAGAAGAGGAAGGAAGATAGAAAAATACCCCAGACAGATATGTTTTTTCACCATCCTCCCTCGACTCCCCCATCCTCCCTCGACCCCCCTATCCTCCCTATACCCCCACCAGCCTCCCTCCCTACTCCCACCAGCAGCTTCCTTCGCCCCCCATCACCTCCGTTCTTCATCCTCCGGTTCCCTTCTCGGTATTTCCTACATCCAGAAAAAAAGATTCCACATTATTAATGATAATTGCCAGTGGTCCATAATGGCTTCTGCTTCCTCCTCCTCTTCCTCCTCCTCTTCTTTCTTCTCCTCCTCCTCCTCCGCCTCTCTTTCCTTTTCCTTCTTCCACCTCATCTTCCTTCTCCTCTTCTGCCTTCTCATCCTCCTCATCTCCATCTTTCTCTCTGCTTCCTACTTCTCATCCTCCTCCTCTTAGTCCTCCCATTCTCCTCTCTCCCTCTCATTTCCTTCATCTCTTCTCCTCCTCCTCTTCTCCCCCTCCTCTCCTTCCTTCTTATCATCTCTTCCTCCTCCCCTTCCATCTCCTCATCCTCGTGGTCCAGTCAACACTCGTTAAGTCACTCATCGACAATAATACCTTTAAGAATCCTCACACCATCTATCAAACTCAGGGGATGCCAGGCGGCCCTTACTCAAGCTGCCATATTTACGTAGAGAATATTGTTTATTTATTATCTATACTGTATATTATAATTATTCTGTTTGGTATGGATTGGTGGTGTGGTGTGGTGTGTTTGGTGTGGTGGTGTGGTGTGTTTGGTGTGGTAGTGGTGTGTGGTGTGGTTATGGTGGCGTGGTGTGGTTGAGGTAACGGTGTGTTTTTCATCGTTATGTCGTGGCCTTATATAATGCTATTAAGTGTTGGTGATGGTTGAAGTGGTGGTGGTGGTGGTGGTGGTGCTGCTTCTGCTGGGGGTAGTGGTAATGGTGGTAGTGGTGATGTTGGTGGTGATGGTGGTAGTGGTGATGGTGGTAGTGGTGATGTTGGTGGTGATGGTGGTAGTGGGTGGAAATGGTAGTGGCGTATGTTTATATAGCGTGATAGTGTTGGGTTACGATGGTGTTGGAAGGTGGTCTACAATGGCGTCGTCTCCCGAGGATAAGGATTTTGCCTCCCACATTTTTTTTTATTTTTTTTTTATTATTATTTTTTTTAGCTTCTGTATCTAGGAGAACTACAACATGCTTGAGTATTCTAACAACCAATCCACTGTAAGGTCAAT
Source organism: Homarus americanus (assembly GCF_018991925.1). Classification (NCBI taxonomy): domain Eukaryota; kingdom Metazoa; phylum Arthropoda; class Malacostraca; order Decapoda; family Nephropidae; genus Homarus; species Homarus americanus. The sequence goes on from NW_024720672.1 coordinate 311,551, forward strand.
ATCATCGTACTCAAGAGAATAAATCACTGTATTCAGATCGTTAAAAGACATCGTACTCAAAGGTGTTTTCGTCTGTACTCAAAACTCAAATTAAATCATTGTACTCAAAGGGGTTAAATTTACTGAAAAAAAATAACTTAAAACAGAATCAGATCTTTAAGACATCGTACTCAAAGGTGTTTTCGTCTGTACTCAAACATCAAACTAAGTCATTGTACTCAGGTTGATAAACAAAGCGCTGGATGTCTCTGCTTTCTGTTGAACTGGGAGTAAACTTATAGTAGCAAACTCAGTGTAAACTAGCTTCCTTTTGTAGTCAGTTTCCCTAAGTTGATTAAAAGTAAACATTCTTTACCGCGCCCTCAAGTTGTCCCTTTCAGACGGAAACTCTTCCAACTTCCGTAACTTTCTCTCAGTTGACGAAGGAAATTAAACCTTTCATTAGTTGTTGGGAAGAGATTAAGTATCGCCGACCCCAGACTGAGTCTTTGTGGTCGGCGGGTGGGTAGCCTTTGGGGGAGACTCCACTCGTAAGCGGGCAAGACGTGCGCTGATTGGTTCTTATATTGTGGTGATCACTTATCAATGTAATGGTTATACCAGAATCATCACACAGGTTAAAAGTGATGACCTGTAACTAGTCACCACACAGGTTAAAAGTGATGACCTGTAATCAGTCACCACACAGAACCAGGGTAAGGACTCCACGTGTACCCAAGTGGTGGTGGACATCAAGGAGGAACAACTTCCCTCATCTCCAACAACACAACTACGCCAACAATGTCGTCCTCAGGGTCCCAACTTAAACAATTGGGTGAAAATGAAAAAAAATGAAAAATTCTTCACCAAGTTCAAAATTCCTCTAAACAAAATAGGAGAATTGGACAAGATCTTGTAGGTCTGGTGAACCGTAGGAAGTGAGCATGTTTTGGAGATACAATGGTGTGTGTGTGTGTGTGTGTGTGCGCCCCTCTCTCTCTCTCTCTCTCTCTCTCTCTCTCTCAGTCCAACGGTAGGTACGGTCGGGGGAGGAGTTTCGAAAGGCGCCAGACATCATTGGAAAAGTTTCTAATTTGTTTTGTTTTTTCAATGAAATTAAAAGATTTTGAAAAGATTTGAGTTAAATTGGACAAAGGTCACGAGTGAGGAAGAGAGAGAGAAGAGAAGAAATGAGGGATGAAATAAGTTAATGAAGAGAGAAAGTGGAGGAAGGAGAAAAAGGAAGGGAGTGAGGGAATAATTGAGAACCAGTCAGTGAAGTGAATTATTAAATTGCTTATAAATTATTGTCTTTAAGTATTTCTTGGGCTGAGATACCGAAAGCAGAGGCAATACTTTCGTCTGGCGTAGGTCCTCATTCGTCTGGCGTAGCTCTCCATGGGCTTGTTTTCTCGCATTAATTAATTAACGAACGTCGGGGTGATATGGGAAGTCAGGCGTCGTTTGATCGCCCGTGCTGTCGTCTATAGCTTCGCCAGTGCCAGACATAGTTTTGGAACAGAGTTGAGTTGTTCAGTAACTGGACACACAACTTCTTAGTATTGTGTCCACTAGTCTGGTGGGATTTTGTCCAGTTTGAAATAATTGTCCGACGGGAAGGGTAATTGTCCAGTGGAAAGGTTGTGTCTTGGGGGTACTGTCTGGTTGGGATTTAATCCACTGGGAAAATGTCCGATGAAATTTTTGTCCAGGGGATTTTTTTATTTATTTTTTTTGTCCCATTACTGAACCACCGGCAAATTGGATCATCACCTCATCTCCCCCAAAGTGCAAATATCCGATACTTTTATGGGGAAATAGCGAAAGGGGAGGTATAGTAAGAGAAGATGAAAAATGGAAATAGATCATAAAGAAGAAATGAAGAGAGAGGGGATACAGTGATAAGCAAGAGAGAGAGAGTGGAAGAGACAGGTGAGGTGAGGTAATTGGTGGTAATTGGAATGAAGGATGTACAGGTGAGTGATGTTATTGGATGATTGGTGGAGAAGGAATGTGGGTAATCAGGTAGGGGTGTGTGTGTGTGTGTGTGTGTGTGTGTCCGTGTGTGTGTGTGTGTCCGTGTGTGTGTGTGTCCGTGTGTGTGTGTGTGTGTGTGTGTGTGTGTGTGTGTGTGTGTGTGTGTCCGTGTGTGTGTGTGTCCGTGTGTGTGTGTGTGTGTCCGTGTGTGTGTGTGTGTGTGTGTGTGTGTCCGTGTGTGTCCGTGTGTGTGTGTGTGTGTACCCCTTCTTGTTTCATGTATTTAATCCCCACTTAACCTACTTCCACTTCCCTCCCCACTCCCTCCTCCTTCCTCCCACCCCTCCCTCACCCTCCCCTCTCTAACCAATCCCACTCATGTTTACGACAAAGCGTCAAGAGAGAGAGACCAGAATCTTTATAAGTTAGCCATGCAAATTTAATAGACCACCATTTTTTATTAACGATCCTGTTAACGTCACACGAACCTTTATCATATGTTATCTAGAGGGACACACACACACACACACACACACACACAAACAGAGCCTCTCCCCACGAGCGTTTAATCAGAACAATACATACCGATTGAGAACCCCGGGATAACATTGTTGGGAAGAGTTAAATGGCAGAAATACCTCCCCCTCCCCCTCCCCCTCCCCCAGGTCTTATTACCTCAGTGAGCGGGATAACATAGCTCCGGGTACAGGCTCTGATTGGCTCTGATTGGCTGATAGGAAGAAATATAAATAAATAAAATAGCTTCTTCCGTCCCTGCCGATTGTTCAACTTTAGAATTTTATCGTTTTAGCTTTCCACACTTTTCTTCTATTTTCTATATTATTTCTTACTTTCTTTTACTTTCTCCGTTATTTACTTTCCTCGTCACTTAAATCCAACCCACGTGCATTAAAGATAGATAGATAGATAGATAACACACACACACACACACACACACACACACACACACACAGTTAAAGCGGATTATTATATCATATCATAACTTACCAGATAAAAACAAAATAAGAGGAACTAAAATCATCTTAGACCTCAGTTCATATACTTATAGCCTTCTTAAAGAGTCTTAGGGGCAAAGTTTACCTCAGGGATCGTGGGGGTAAGACTCACCTAAGTCGGTTTTAACATTAACAAAAAACTCAAAGAAATTTATTTTTTTATTGATTTTTTTTTTAGCAATTTTTTTTTTAACGTGTCATCTGGTAGTGAGAGTTCAAAAGGCCATTACGGTTAAGGGAGGGTTATGTGAGGTCAAGTTGTGGTTATTGGCGGTTAGGTCATTATTGTCATGGGAGGTCAGGTCATTATTTTCATGGGAAGTTATTGGGTCGTGTGAGGTCAGGTTGTTGTTATTGGAGGTTAGGTTATTATTGTCATGGGAGGTCAGGTCATTATTGTAATGGCACCAGGTCATCAGGTGTAATTAACTGGAGGAAAATTAACTTAAGTAAGACGGCAAGAGATCGGCGAGTCTTAATTATTCTCATTTCCATTCAACTTTTATTTCTTTTTTTTTGAAAGGAGGAGGAGGGGGAAGGAAGAGAGGGAAGGGAAAGTGAGAGAAAGAGAGAGAGTATGGAAGAAGGTATGGAGGGGAAGGGAAAGTATGAAGGTGGAATGAGTGAGTAAGGAGGGAGATAAAGAGAAGGAGGAGGAGGAAGAGGAGGAGGAGGATGGAAAGGGTGGAAGGAGTGGAGGGGTGAGCAGGAAGATGAAGGGAAAGAGAGAGAGTGAAAGGGGAGATAGAGATGGAAGTTGAAAAGGGGGTAAAAATAGTAGAGAGAGAGAGAGAGAAGAAATAGAGATAGGAAACAGGAAAGAACATGGAAATAGAATTAACAAGAGAAGATGGTGATGAAGAGGGACGGTAAAAAAAGAGACAATTAGGGGTTAAGAAAGAGAGGAAGAAGGAAGGGGGGAATAAATGACGGGAATTAGACAGTAAGGAAGAAAAACCCTTCCTCCTTAACCTTTGTATTTCCAGGTAATGATTCAGTGCTTATCCATTGTTTACATTATAATGTGTAATAAATTCCACCCTCCTCCTCCCCCTCCCCTAATCCTCACCCCCTACTACTTCCCCCTCCTCTCTCCCCTCCTCTTCTCTCCCCTCCTCCTCCTCACCCCCTTTCCTCTATCTTCCTTCCTCCTCACCCCCTCTTCCTCCTCCGTCGACCTCGACCTAATTACAGTAAACAGCTAAAACAACTAAGGTTATTTTCATGTTGTTTTTTTTTTGGCTTCAAGGTCAAGGTATGGTAACTGTCTTATATCATTACATCGTCATCATCATCGTTATTATCATCATCGTCGTCATCATTATCGTCGTTGTCATCGTCGTCATCTTTGTCATCATCGTTATTATCATCACCACCGTCATCATTATCGTCGTTGTCATCGTCGTCATCTTCGTCACCATCGTTATTATCATCACCGCCGTCATCATTATCGTCGTTGTCATCGTCGTCTTCATCATCGTCATCATCGTCACTATCTCCCTCCCCACTTCACTTCCTCCTCCTCCTCCTCCTCCTTTCCTCTCTCTTCGTTCCTCCCTTCTTACGTCCCTCTTCCTCCTTCCCTTCTCGTACCCCTTTCTCTCCCCCCTTCCCTTCCCTGAGATACACAGAAGCCTCAGGAACTCAATTGCAATTACATAGTTGATTTCTGTTGTTCCTGAGAGATGCTAGACTAGGCTTGTCTCCTGGATTTTTTGTCTCAACCCCTGTCTGTCTGTCTGTCTGTCTGTCTCTGTCTCTGTCTGTCTGTCTGTCTGTCTGTCTGTCTGTCTTACGGTTTTTAAGAGCAGGCAGTATTGAGTTTGTGTGTGCTTGAGTGGGTATATGCCAGCTTGAGCATGTGCTTGCGTGTGGTAAGTAAATATCGTTGTAAGACTTTTGGCAACAGTTTCGGAGTGTGCAGTGCGTGCGTTCGTGTGTGTGTGTGTGTGTGTGTGTGTGTGTGTGTGTGTGTGTGTGTGTGTGTGAGAGAGATTTAATAATATGTTAACGTTCCTATTAAACTTGTTGGTGGGTTGTGAACAGAATGGCCTTTTTTGTGTGTGTCTAATTGAACCCATTCTTCTTCTCTTCGTTCAATCTTTCTCTCATTTACTCCGCCTTTTCCTTCTCGGTAATTCTGTTAACTTAGGAGAGGTAACATTTATTTCATCTCAGTTTCCATGTTATCTAGGAAGAGGTTAGTGTGTCTTGTGAGGAACAGCCAATGTACAGTGTAGTCATCTTGGGTAAGCCAGGGGTTAGCCAGGGGTTAGCTATAGTCTATAAACTCAATGATGCGACGGCCGAGTGAATGCAGCACTCGCTCTCTGTCCTAAGGTTCACTCGTTCCAGCCCCAAGCATCCTAAGTTCACCTCACCCAGTCGTGAATGGTGTACAGTCGTGAATGGTGTGCAGTCGTGAATGGTGTACAGTCGTGAATGGTGTACAGTCGTGAATGGTGTACAGTCGTGAATGGTGGTCATGAACATTGTCTCCAGAGTACCCAAGGCTTAGTGTAAAGTGTTATACTAGAATTAATATCATATACTTAGTCTGTTGGTTACTGTCGAGGCTTCTAGTGTGTTGTGTACCAGGACAATAATGGATGACCTGTATCTGTGAAGTTAATTTAGAATCATAATATTTTTAGTGTTATGGTGTGACTGAATTTAATGGTTCTATAGTGTTTAATGGTGTATCATCCTGAGTACTGTGATTATTCCAGAAGCAGCCACCTCACCTCCACTCATCCACCTCACCTCCACTCATCCACCTCACCTCCACTCATCCACCTTCCTCTACTTCTCCACCTCACCTCCACTCCTTCACCTCACCTCCACTCCATCATCCACCTCACCTCCACTCATCACCTCCACCTCCACCCCTCCTCCACCTCACCTCCTCCTCCACCTCACATCCTCCTCCACTCATCCACCTCACCACCTCCACCTCCACTCCTCCTGCCTCCACCTCATCCACCTCCCACCTCCACTCATCCACCTTCACCTCCACTCATCCTCCCTCCACTCATCCACCTCCCTCCACCCCCTCCCTCCACCTCCACTCACCTCCACTCATCACCTCCCTCCACTCATCCACCTCACCTCCACTCATCCACCTCCTCTACTCTCCACCTCCCTCCACCTCCACCTCCACTCCTCCACCTCACCTCCACTCCTCCACCTCACCTCCACTCATCCACCTCACCTCCACTCATCCACCTCCCTCTACTCCTCCACCTCCCTCCACTTCATCATTCCACCTCCCCCATTTCTCCACTCCATCACTCCTCTCACTCCACTCCTACTCTAGCAAACTAATAAGCACACAAAACTTAGTAAATAGTGAAGAAAATTGGCCAAATGGAAAGTACTGGAGGTATTTTCTTTTCTGTGAACATATATTCCCTCTAAATATCTTCCAAATAGTCGGTAATAAACAAAATACCAGAGTTTATTTTTATTATTAGTCATGAAGCTGTTAAGTGTCTCGCCTGGAACTGTTATTACCGTGTTATTGCCGTCATAGATCTCACATAACAAAACCTTATCATCGTATATTTCTCACTGTAGGATCATAACTCGTGTTGTTTTTATCACTTCCTACATCTGGCATCTTGGTGTTGATATCTGGCTTCTTATTGGCTGTCCTTGTCTCGTAGCCTTATGTTACGTGCCTTCCTATTGGTACTGTTTGTCTCGAGGTCTCCTGTTGTGTGTCTTGTCTTTTTGCTGAGTTCCCTTCCTATTGGTCGATTCTTGTCTTGTAGCTTCGTCATTATGTGCATTCTTATTGGTCGTATTTGTCTCTAAATCTTGTTCTTTGTGCTTTCCTATTGGTCGAGTTTGTCTCTATATCTGGTGTCTTGTGCCTTCCTATTGGCTGTGTTTATTTGGCAGATTCTCATTCCACTGTGTAGTATCACCTTCCTCTCTTCCTTCCCACCTTTTCCCCCAATTTTTCCCTCATTTCCCTCCCTTTTTCTCCTTCCTTCTTTCCCATGTTCCTCTATCTATTTCTCTCCCTCCTCTTTCATGTTCCTCCCTTATTCATCCCTCCCTCCTTCCCCTTTCGTGTCCTTCCCTAGTCCCTACCTCCCCCTCACTCCTCTCTCATAACCTCTACCCTTCCTATTATTCTCCTCCACCCTTTCCCTCTCCACCCTTATTACCATACACATCTCTCTCCTTCCGTTCTCATTAATCTTCCCCTCTTCTCTCCACCTCTCCGTCCTTCATCCCTATCTTTCACTTCGTTCTCTCCCTTCTCCATCCCCTCCCTTTATTTAATCCTCCCATTCTCCTTTTCTCTCCCTCTCCCTTGTAATTATGAATCCCTCTCCCGTCCCACCCCCCTCTCTCTCTCTCTCTCTCTCTCTCTCTCCAGTTAATATCCCTCTCTCTCCACCCTCTCTCTCCACTCTTTTTCTCCATTCTAATAATCAGTCTCAACTCCCTTTTTCCTCCTTTTACCTTCTCATCATCTCTCTCTCTCTCTCTCTCTCTCTCTCTCTCTCTCTTGCTTAGCTCCATTTTGAGTCTGAATTTTGTGAGATGGGTGAAGTTAGCCTCATGATGAAGGAACTTTGTGAGTTAAGCGTTGATGAGAGGATCCTCAGTGTGCTGATGACTTCCTAACAGCACCACTTTCAGACCTTTTTTTATTACTTATTTTGTTATACTTTTTTGTCCTTTTTTTTTTTACTTTTTTAGCATTTTTTTATTTTTGTTTATTAATATACTTTTGGTTTACTTTTTTTTACTTTTTTGTATATCAGTTTATCAGGCGACCACGTTTTAGTTTTTTGTTTTAGTCAGGTGGATGGTTCCTTATAAATTGATATCTTTTGTGTGTGTAATAATAATAATAATAATAATAATAATAATAATAATAATAATAACATTAATAATAATAAACGGTTTATTAATAGAGTTGCGCCGGTGGCTGAAAATATACAAACTTACATGTGATTTAGACATAATGATATACGTTCAATACATTTACAGGGCTGTATAGTACATAAATCAAGAGCTGTTTATTATTTTAACAATAGACTGGATGGTGCTATTCTTATATCTATCAGTGCGGGCTCTTATGGGCTGAATTTTGTTGTAGTGGCGGACTGCGCGAGGTGGGCGGGGAACTGCCGGTGGCAGGAGGTGGCGATGACGAGGGTGGTGCAGTAGTGTGTGTGTGTGTGTGTGTACTTTATAACAAAGAAATTTTTGTCTTCCTTTTCCTCTTAGTAGTTTCTTCCTCCTCCTCTTCCTTCCTATAATGTCTTCTCCGTGTTGTCTTCCTCCTCCTCTTTCTTCCTATAATGTCTTCTTCGTGCTGGCTTCCTCCTTATCCTCCTGCTTCTCCTCATCTTCCTCCTCTTCCTCCCTGTACGGTCTTCTTCGTGTTGTCTTCCCCTCATCACCCTCAGCCGGCCAGCTGGAGGTGTCTTCTGCCAAACATTCGATCCGGCTTTTTTATGGAGCTTTCGCGAGTATAATATCCGGCCGCCGGTTAGCTGAGGCCGGTCTGTGGTGATGATCTTGATTATTCTGACTTGGTACCTGTAGGGAGGGGGGATAAGGAGGAGGGAGGGGAGGGGGACAGGTGGGGAGAAGGAAAGATGAGGAGGAAGGGGAAGGAGGAGGGGGAGAGGGGAGAGGAGGGGAAGTAGAGGGGAGAGATGGGGAGGGGACAGGAGGGGAGAAGGAAAGGAAAGGAGAAAGGGAAGAGGAAGGGGAGGGAGAGAAGAAGAGAGGAGGAGGAAAGGGAGGAGAGGAGGAAGGGGGAGAAGAGTAGGGGAGAGATAAGGAGGAAGGGGGAAGAGAGCTAACATATACAACCTCCATCTCATTTATTCTTTCTCTACTCTTCCCTGTTCTTTATTTTCCCTGTTTTTATTTAGTTTTTTCTATTCTAACTTTATTCTAGTTCTTATATCTTATTTATTTTCCTCTTCCTTATGCATATATCATTATTTTCTTTTATTCTTCTTTCCTTCTTCTCTCTTGTTTTTTCTTATTTTATCTTATAATTACCGTGTTTATTCCCTCTTCTTTGTATATCTAATTTATGTTTTCCCTTCTCTATATATATTCGGGTTATTCCTTCTTTATTCTTCTTTTCATCTTTATTTTAATTATTTTCTTTTCTTCCATTCCTTATCTATTTTCTGTCTTCTTTCTTTCTTCTTCTTATTATTTTTTTTTGTATTTCCTTCTCTTTCTTATAATCCTTCTTCTTCCATCTATCTTCTTATTCTGTCTCTCATCCTTTCATTCTTTGTTATTTTTGCTTCTTCATTCGTCTTTTTTCTTCTTTTATCTCCCCTTGATGAATCGTCCAGCCAGCAATCTGAGGAACGTGCAACAGTCAGTCCCATTAGAGGCATCTGAAACACACACACACACACACACACACACACACACACACACAGGCGGGGAATGCAGTGTCCTTCCTCAATCCTAGAGAGAGAGAGAGAGAGAGAGAGAGAGAGAGCTTTAAGGTTTCAGAATTTCAATCAAAATAGAGGGAGGGGATATCAGACGTCACCTGTGTTGTTTAGTATTCAGGTGAGAGTTAATTAAAGATTTGATTGACTACCTGGCCAACTACACCTGTACAGTCACTCAGGTATCAACTAGGTGAATCAGGATGACGGTAAAGCCATTGTTTACCTCGTAGCTTATGTCACCTGTTCTTGTATAGGTGATGTAGAAAGGAGAGATTTATAGGTAAATAGTATTAATTGGACAGGTAGGTAGGTAGGTAAGGTAAGGTAGGTAAGGAGGTAACATTCAGTCATCGGTTATAAAAAAATATAAGAAATATCCTTCATTTCTAACTCAAGGATCCAATGTTATTTTAGTATAGTTATTATTATACAGTTTCTGTTTATATAATTAATTCCACTATGTTCAGTCATAATACCCCAGGTGTTGACGGCCAGCAAAATAAACTAATCACTTAATGTATACTTAAGTTTTACGGTATTATCCATAGTTGCTTACAGCACTTACAGCACGGTATATAACTCTTAATTATTGTGTGTTAGAGAGAGAGAGAGAGAGAGAGAGAGAGAGAGAGAGAGAGAGAGAGAGGGATATATTTCTAAAGGCGCTATATGACCAGGACGTATCAGTACAAAAGAGACAAAAATAAAAATAAACATATAAAAGGAAATGGAGGATAAAGGGGAGGTAAAGAGAGGAGAAAATGACCCAGGTTATGCTGTTATCAATCTTGACTCCCTACCAAGACGTCTGGTCTGACCTGACCTGACCTGATACGACAAGAAACTGCTCCCTGATAACTCGTCTCTTGGGACCATGACTTGTGTCTAGGAGGGGTAGAAGGGAGGGAGGAAGGGAGAGAGGGAGGGAGGGTAGGAGGAGAGAGGGAGAGTAGGAGGAGAGAGGGAGGGTAGGAGGAGGAGGAGGGTAGGAGGAGGGAGGGTAGGGAAGGTTGGAGGGAAGAAGCTGTTTCCTGATAACTCATTTCTTGGGGGCGAAAACTTCTGGCAGAGAGAGAGAGAGAGAGAGAGAGAGAGAGAGAGGTATATGAAAGGAAATAGAGGGGGGAAGGGAGGAGAAGAAATAAGGAAAGAAAAGGAGAGTGGAAAGTGAAGAGGTAGGGAAAGGGAGAGAATAAAAAAGGAAATGAATGAAAGGAAGGATGGAGGATAGTATAGAAGAGAAAGAAGAGGGAATCGAAGAAGAAAGGGAACGTGAGGGACCAATAGGAATAAGAAAGAAGAAAAACAAGTAGTAATAAGGACGAAAAAAATGAGAATAAAAAGAAGTAAGGATAAGAAGAGAAATGAATAAAGATTGGAATAAATGGAAAGACAATGAATAAGAGAGATAAGAGAATGTGAGAGAATGATATTAATATGATTAATAGAGATAGAGAGACAGAGAGACAGGGAGACACGTAAACAAAAACTCAGCCCTTGTGTGGACGGCAGACGGAAAAGACAGTAAATCTTTGTTATATCTCATTTGACGTCACGACCAGGGGGGTGGGGGAAAGAGGGGGGGAGGAGACTTGAGGGGGAATGATTTTTCTTCCTAAATGACAGAGTATAATGTGAGGGAGGGAGGGAGAGAGGGAGAAAGATGGAGGGAAGGAGAAGGAGGCGGGGTATTGGTGAGAGAGAGAGAGAGAGGAAGGTAATGGTAAGAGAGACAGGGAGAGAAGGAGGGAGGGAGGAAGGTAAAGAGGGAGGGAGGGGACTAGAAGAGTGAGAGGAAGAAAAGAGAGCGAGGCGAAAGAAAGGAGAGAGAGAGACCAAGGAAAGAGATACAAAGGATCGAGAGATAGTAAGAAAGAGATAGAGATAATGAATGAGCGTTAAAACGTTCAAGATTTAAAAAACGTTTGAGAATTAAAACGATGACATAAGAGATACTAGAACGTTGGAGGAATAAATCGTTACCGGATGAGACAAAAAAAACGTTACAGCAGAAAAACGTTTGAGACAGAAAACGAACAAAGAACTGTAACGTACGAGGCTGTAATGTACACAACTGCACTTACACAGCTGTAACGTACACACCTGTAACGTACACAGCTGACACATAGGCTATTGGAGCAGTGTTTAGTAACACATGTGGGGTGGCGGGGTGAACAGGTTTAAAGTGAGTGTGTGTGTGTGTATGTGTGTGCGTGTCGTTCGTTGGAGGGTCATTAGCCTTAGTATCTGAACACCTGAGTTGTACCTGTGCTTCATTGAATTACCAGTTCTCTCTCTCTCTCGTGTTCTACCTTTCGTAGTGCTCTAAATACTCTACAGATAAAAGCTTTGAAGATGTTTGTGTGCTTGCGTGCGTGCTTGCGTGTGCGTGCAGTATTATTATTATCCTAGATTTTTTGTGTATGGGAATTATTTAGGGTTCTCGAATAAACTTGAACTTGGATGAATCTGGCGAGCAAGAACTTTTTATCAGAGTACCACATAGAAAAGTACAGCCTTTTTCACAAGGAGAGGGAAGGTAGGAAGGGGGGAGGGGTCGCACTCTTCGTCAGGGATACATTAAAATGCATTCCCTAGAAATCCGAAGAGTGCGGGAAGATATGATAGAAGGAATCCATAAAGGAGATATTGATAAAGTTCTTATAAAATCCGAGGAGGATAGGACTCGTAGCAACGGATTTAAGTTGGATAAGTTTAGGTTTAGGAGGGAGATAGGAAGGAACCGGTTCACAAATTGGGTGGTGGACGAGTGGAACAAGCTTAGCAACTTTGTAGTAAGTGCTGGAACGCTGGAAAGTTTTAAACGGAGGCTAGATAGATTCATGGATGATAGAAAGTGGTAGTAACTCTCGACAGGAGCTGCCATGCACAGGCCAACCGGCCTATTGCAGACTCCTTATGTTCTTATGTTCTAAAAATATTACCTTGGTATTTTTGTTTCTGTGTTTGTGTTTTTTAATCCGGTATCAATTAGTCTTTTAGGGTTTTTATCTGTCCGTTTCTTAGCCTGTATCCGGATGAGAGTCTTTGTGTGTCTGTATGTCTGTCCATGGTGTTAGTTAGTGATAGTTTCTCAACGTCTTAGCATTCGTTTATCATATTTTTGCGAGCTATAATATCTGATGTGTATATTTTTTTGTATAAAGTTTAAAAATTTAGCCACTACGTAATTGCTTACTTACAGTAGGCTGCATGCTAAGTTATTTTATCATTTTCCTTCATCAGAATTAGTATAAAATATGTAAGTTTATATATATTTTTTGAGCTGTAATTTAATTTATTTATCATTATCAACTGTTTCAAAACAATCTCTGTGCGTCTGTGTAAATTATGAAAAAATTTGGTGGTGTCACACCTTCCCCTCTCATTACCTGTCCCACGGGGGGAGGGTGGGTGTGTGGGGGGAGGGTGTGGGTGTGTGGGGGGAGGGTGTACGTGTGTGGTGTTTAAGTAAACCCATTAACCCTCTGGCTTCAGGGTGGGGGCATTGGAGACATATTTTCTGAGATATCTGATGTAGGTGTTCCAACACACACATACACACACACACACACACGCACTCACACGCCAGAGTAACTCACTACTATAGCTGCTGAATACTAAGACTTTCGGTGAACACATACCCGGCCATGTTAATTTATATCATTATTCAGGGTTATAAAACAGTTCACAGGTTGACTGCCACTTGAGTTATCCCAAACCCTTCAAAGATCTGGCCTAAATAATTATTTAAAGAACATTATTGGCCAAAGGAAGGCTATAGGTAGAAGGATAAATCGTGGCGAAATTTACCCCCGGTAGTATTATAAGGAATTGGCCGGTAGGGTTAAGACCGAGATAAGAAAAGCAAAGAGAAATAATGAACTGAAGATAGCAGGGGAGGCGAAGACAAACCCCAAAGGATTCTACCAAATGTATCAAACTAAAACACGAGATAAGATTGGACCAATACGTTCAGATACCGACGAAATAACTGATAACGACGGAGAAATGAGCAATAATCTGAATAAATATTTTTCAAAAGTTTTCACCACCGAAAATTTAAACATGATACCCGAGGCACCGACTCTATTCAGAGATAGTGAAGAAAACAAATTAAGCGAGATAGTAGTGACTAGTAACGATGTTGATAAGCAAATAGACAAACTGAAGCCTAATAAGTCACCAGGTCCCGATGAGATATTTGCCAGAGTATTAAAGGAATGTAAGGAAGAGCTTAGTATGCCCTTTGCAGAGTTGTTTAACATGTCATTAAAAACAGGTGTAGTACCAGAATCCTGGAGGATAGCGAATGTAATACCGATTTTCAAGAAGGGGGATAGATCACTATCCTCTAACTACCGCCCAATCAGTCTAACATCAATAGTAGGCAAATTACTGGAATCAATCATTTCAAACTCTAATCGAAACCACCTGGAGAAGCACAAGTTGATCAATGATTCCCAACATGGTTTCACAAGCGGGCGTTCATGTCTAACTAATCTATTAACATTCCTTTCATCAGTTTTCGAATCGGTGGATGAGGGGCACAATAATGGTGTGGTATATCTCGACTTTAGCAAAGCCTTCGACAGAGTCCCCCACGAAAGACTAATTACAAAGGTAGAAGCGCATAGCATCAAAGGTAATATCCTTAAGTGGATTAGGGCGTGGTTACGGGACAGGAAACAGCGAATGAGCATAAACTGCACTAAATCGCATTGGAGCAACGTCACTAGTGGAGTTCCCCAAGGCTCAGTACTTGGACCATTATTATTTATTATATACATAAACGACATAGATATCGGCAGAGACAGCAACATAAGTAAATTTGCTGATGACACTAAAATAGGACGTGTTGTAGTGGATTCCTCCCCTACAAACGCCGTTTGTCACTGACTAGCCGATCCTCGAATTCCCCAGTGTATGCCTCGTGGTCTAGGTCAGCAACCAGCGCCGCCTTACACGACTGAGGTCAACTATTAAGCCACGCTTACCCCCGCTATATAAGACCTGACCTCGTGGTGACCTATCTCTTTCTACCTACAGCCAGTCCTCAAGTAACACCACCTCCTCCGCTCCTGCCTGGCGGCCCTCACTCCCGCCGGTGAGCATGGCGACCCACAAGCTGGTCCTCCTCTGAGCACCCTCACCAACCAGCTCTCTCTACTCAATGCTTGTAGCCATGCTGCCTTCCCAGCACCAAGCTGCATTGTACATCGAATACAATATGTATACAGAGAGCACATTGTGAGTTTCCTTTCTCCATCCCATCCTGAGTGTGAACCAAATATCCCGTACCCCACAAATGGTGACCCCGGAGATTCGCACTCACACAGGATGGAGGAGAAACCGATCACTCTCCCAGTCTTCAAGCAACATGGAAGACTGGCTTATCCACACAGAGGCAGCTCTCATCGGCTCTACAGCTACTGTCTCTACATCGCAGGTTAGACACCCTAGAGCAGCACTGTTTCTCTAAGCAGACACCAGCTCCTCTTCCTGCCCCAAGCACCACGTCCTACCAACCCCAGCAGGCGCATCTGAGGACTCTGTACCTGCCGAGAGGGAAGCACAGCATTCATCGCCCCCACACACTGTTTTTTTTTCCCTCAGGCACTCCCTGCTACTGTCCTGCACCCTCCTGCTGTCGTGGACCCTGCTGCTGTCATGCACCCTGCTGCTGTCATGGACCTTCTGACCCAGATTCACACACCCCAGTAGGCGCATCTGAGGACTCTGTACCTGCTGTGAGGGAAGCACAACATTAATCGCCGCCACACACCCTTTTTCTCCCTCTCTTCTCCCACAGATCTCGTGTGTCTAGACAGTGGTCTCCCCTAGCGGCCGGCTCATCCAAGCCCTCGCCGTTATGTCTCACATGTGGCATGCAACCCTGCAGACAACAAGTCTCCTACACCGCCTGGAGGGAAAGGGGAGTATTGTAGTGGATTCCTCCCCTACAAACGCCGTTTGTTGCTGACTAGCCAGTCCTCGAATTCCCCAGTGTATGCCTCGTGGTCTAGGTCAGCAACCAGCGCCGCCTTACACGACTGAGGTCAACTATTAAGCCACGCCTACCCCCGCTATATAAGACCTGACCTCGTGGTGACCTATCTCTTTCTACCTACAGCCAGTCCTCAAGTAACACCACCTCCTCCGCTCCTGCCTGGCGGCCCTCGCTCCCGCCGGCGAGCATGGCGACCCACAAGCTGGTCCTCCTCTGAGCACCCTCACCAACCAGCTCTCTCTACTCAACGCTTCTAACCATGCTGCCTTCCCAGCACCAAGCTGCATTGTACATCCAATACAGTATGTATACAGAGAGCACATTGTGAGTTTCCTTTCTCCATCCCATCCTGAGTGTGAACCAAATAATCCGTACCCCACAGTGTAATTAAATCTGACGAGGATTCTGCAAAACTACAGGAAGATCTACAGGGAAACCAGTTACCAGATTAATAACGATGCCATTGTGGAATCCGACTGCGAGAGAGATTTAGGAGTAATGATAAGTAGGAATCTTAAGCCAAGTAAACAATGTGTTTTTGCTCGTAACAAGGCTATTAAAGTACTTGGGTTCATACAAAGGAGTGTTAGTTACAAGACTAGCGAGGTCATCTTAAAATTATATCTAGCGCTTGTGAGACCTCACCTGGATTACGCAGTTCAGTTCTGGTCACCGTATTACAGAATGGATATAGAATCCTTGGAAAGAATCCAGAGGAGAATGACAAGACTAATCCCGGGCATTAGGAACCTTGAGTACAGAGACAGCTTAAAGCATCTTAATTTGCACTCCCTCGAGAGACGTAGAGTGAGGGGCGACCTGATAGAGGTGTATAAATGGAAGTCAGGGTTAAACAAAGGGGACATTACAAAGGTACTCAAGCTGTCCAACCAGGAGCGAACTCGTAACAATGGTTTTAAATTAGACAAATTTAGATTTCGGCGTGAAATAGGTAATCATTGGTTTGGAAACAGAGTATTGGATGAATGGAACAAGTTACCAAATATCATCATTAACTCGAATACGCTGGATAGCTTCAAACATAGGTTGGATGCTTATATGAGCAATAGGGGTTGGGTATAAACGGGATTGCCCAGTATGGGTCAATAGGCCCGCTGCAGTTTCCTCCATTCTTATGTTCTTATGTTCTTGTTGGATTAAGCATCGAATAACATTTAATCCTGTTGGTGTAGCGGTCATACAAGGAAATATATGCTTTGCTGTGTGATTGGTGAAAAGTTACTACAGTACAGGGTCACTTGTTGGAGGACTGGCTGGCCGCTGAGATATCTACGTTGCCTTACAGTATGAAAGGATATTCGATTCATACAGTAAATTGAGTGTTGACCTTTCATCATGCGTCCCAACTCTCCACGCTTAACCCTGACTCACCACGCTTAACACTGACTCACCACGCTTAACATTGACTCACCACGCTTAACACTGACTCACCACGCTTAACCCTGACTCACCACGCTTAACCCTGACTCACCATGCTTAACCCTGACTCACCACGCTTAACCCTGACTCACCACGCTTAGCCCTGACTCACCACGCTTAGCCCTGACTCTCCACGCTTAACCCTGACTCTCCACGCAACGACTCACCACGCTTAACCCTGACTCACCACGCTTAACCCTGACTCACCGCTTAACCCTGACTCACCAACTTGACTCACCGCTGACTCACCGCGCTTAACCTGACTCACCACGCTTAACCCTGACTCACCACGCTTAACCCTGACTCCACGGCGCCCCTGACTCACCACGCTTAACCCTGACTCACCACGACTTAACCCTGACTGACTCTCCAGAGCCTCAACTCTCAACCCGCCAACACCGACACTTTTGGCCTCGACTATTATATGGACAGTACTCAGGTCAGACCAACCCCCCTCCTCCCTTCCCCCTGGCCACTGTTCTGTACACTCACTTAACATACGTCCAGTTGCTTGGTAATTCCACGACTCAGAGCTGCACGGTACCCTGATTATTAAGATGATTCTGGTGTTGGTGACTGAAGAACATGTTGGTACGCCTGTTTAGTGAGTGATGCGCCGTTCACTGTCTATTGGAAGTGTATCGTAAGTTATTCCCGACTAAATCATCCGCATTCCTGAGGTGTTTTTGATATCATGTGTGGTAATTTCAAGGTACCGCTGTTTGGTGAGGGAGGAGGCAAGAGGTGAGGGAGGAGGTAGAAGGTGAGGCACAAAGGTGAGGTGACAGACATTCCTCCTACGTCAAGCTATCACTCTCTCGAACTATCCATCGGTGATGATTGCGGTAAACAGGAGGCGACGCACACACACACACACACACACACACACACACACACACACACACACACACGCGCGCGCGTGCGCACGCTCTAGAGAACATGAAATACTACAAGAATTAAACTAAAATTCATCTATCTTACGGTTTAGTAGTTTGACCATTACCTCTCAAAATATTTTTTATCACATGAAGATTGGGTAAGGGAGGCGGTGGGGAGAGATGGGGGATAGTTATAGGTAGGGGAGGGGAAGTAAGGCCTATAGACCAGGTCGAGAAAGTTACTACCTACACCCAATCATCATCACTCGAGTATCTAACCTAACCGAACCTAACCTAACCTAGTTTACACATTTCGGTTGATAATATAATTTCATAATTTCTTCCAGTTATCTACAACTCTGATTCCTAGCCTGTTTCCTTCCTAAGTCTAAATTACTCTTAAATTAAATCTCCTTTTACGGTAAAATCCACTTTTACGGGTTATGTTTTGCTTGAATAGATAAGACACCGTGTTTAATTTACCTTCATGTGTCACTGTTATCTTTATGTGCTTTTCTCAAGGGTGTAATTTCACCTCTCTTAATCTATCATCGTGTGGGAGGACCTTCATGCTCGGGTTAACTTCGTCAGCCCTTTGTGTGTGTGTGTCTTCAAGAGAATATATCCATAGTGTAGTGTGATGACCGAGACTGAACTTTAGCATCCAAGAGAGATCATACTGACGCTAGATGAGAGGCAGGAGGTGAGGCAGATCATGAGGCAAGAGGTGAGGTAGGAGGTGAGGCAAGAGGTGAGGCAGGAGGTGAGGCAGGAAGTGAGATAGGAGGTGAGGCAGGAGTCATCAGCCAATGTCAACACTCCCTTGTACACACACACACACACACACACACACACACGTACCCTAACTTAATGTCGTTGGACCCAGATCTATATAAATGGCTTTGAATGGTCAATAAAAACAGTGTGTGTGTACTCAGGGCACCACGTGTGTACTTATCCACTGCACTCAACATCCTGTGTGTGTGTGTGTGTGTGTGTGTATTCTCTCTCCAAATGTACTTATCTAAATCCTACCTAGTACCTATCCTTTGTACTCAAATGCCCCACAGAAGTACTCAACTACTATCGTGTAGAAATTCTGTACTACTTCCTGCAGATTTTATGTACTCTAGATCCCACAAACGTACTACTACTAAATCCTTACCGATTCTTGTAACATACTGTATCCCTCCCTCCCCCCTCTCCCCAAACCCCGATACAGTGGGGGTGACCTGAAGCTGTAGCACTGTAATTGGTTAAGTACAGTGAGGGGATACAGCTCCTCACTTGACACAGAGGTCTTGGGTGTGATGAGGCACAGCTGGACACAGACTCAGTGGCCTTCATGTGTAAGGTGGCGAGGAAAAATAATGGGTGACGTGCCGAGAGAACCTCATTAACGAGAGAGAGAGAGAGAGAGAGAGAGAGAGAGAGAGAGAGATAAACAGAAAGAGACAGACTTTAATCGTTATTTTCTCTCTCTCTCTCTCTCTTAGGATGTCTTCCATCATCCTCTTCCATCATCCGGTAGTTGAAGGATCGGGGGATAGGATATTGATCATTTTGTGTAGAGGATGCGAAGGATGGAAAGGGTATGAAGGATACTAGATAGTGTTGGTCAGTTGAGAGAGGTGTTGGGGAGAGAGGTGTTGGGAGAGAGGTGTTAGGGGAGGTGTTGGGGAGAGAGGTGTTAGGGAGAGGTGTTAGGGGTGTTAGAGGTGTTGGGGAGAGGTGTTGGGGAGAGATGTGTTGGGGAGAGAGGTGTTGGGAGAGAGTTGGGGAGGGTGTTGGGGAGAGGTGTGTTGGGGAGAGAGGTGTTGGGGAGAGGTGTTGGGGAGAGAGGTGTTGGGGAGAGAGGTTGGGGAGAGAGGTGTTGGGGAGAAGGTGTTGGGGGGGAGGGAGTGTTGGGAGAGGTGTTAGGGAGAGGTGTTGGGAGAGTGTTGGGGAGGAGAGTGTTGGGAGAGGTGTTGGGGAGAGGTGTTGGGGAGAGGTGTTGGGGAGAGTTGTGGGGAGAGGTGTTAGGGAGGTGTTGAGGGGAGAGAGGTGTTGGGAGAGGTGTTGGGGAGAGAGAGTGTTGGGGAGAGAGTTAGGGAGAAAGTGTTGAGAGGAGGCCCAGGAGAGAGTGTTGGAAGGTGTTGAGGAGAGAGAGGTGTTGGGGAGAGAGGTGTTAGGTGTTAGGGGAGAGGTGTTAGGGAGGGAGAGAGGTGTTGGGAGAGGTGTTAGGGGAGGAGAGGTGTTGGGGAGAGGTGTTGGGGAGAGAAGGTGTTGGGGAGAGGTGTTGGGAGAGGTGTTAGGGGGAGAGGTGTTGTTAGGGGAGAGGTGTTGGGAGAGGTGTTGGGAGAGAGGTGTTGGGGAGAGAGGTGTTGTTGGGGAGAGAGGTGTTGGGGAGAGGTGTTGGGGAGAGGTGTTGGGGGAGGGTGTTGGGGGAGAGGGTGTTAGGGAGGAGAGGTGTTGGGGAGAGGTGTTGGGGGAGGTGTTGGGGAGAGGTGTTGGGGGAGAGGTGTTAGGGGTGTTGGGGGAGAGGTGTTGGGGAGGAGGTGTTGGGGGAGAGGTGTTGGGGGAGAGGTGTTAGGGGGAAGGTGTTGGAGAGGTGTTAGGGGAGGTGTTAGGGGGAGAGGTGTTGGAGAGAGGTGTTGGGAGGGAGGTGGGTGGGAGGGAGGTGTTGGAGAGGAGGCGCTGGTGAAGAAGAGGGAGATGTTGAAGGCTGTGTTGGTGTTGGAGGTGAGGGGAGGGTTGAAGGCTGTGTTGAGGTGAGGAATAATGGTGGAGGTGTTGGAGAGAAATGGCTGGCAGGCAGTGGGAGAAGACACCGGCTGATGGACTGAGAGAGGAAAAATCAGGGTGAAGAAAGGGGAAGAAAGAGAAGAAGAAGGGAGAGCCAGGGAAAGGATGGAAACAGGGAGGAGAGAGAGAGAGTCAGGGGGAGAGAGAGACAGGGAGAGGAATGAGAGAGATGCAGAGAGGGGAGACAGGATATTGGGAGAGGAAATGAGACAAGATTCACCATTACTGCCTTTACTCCCCACCATTACTTTCTCCCCACTCTACATCTCTTCCTCCCTTCGTCCTCCTCTTGACCCCTTCCTCTCTTCCTCCCCTTCTTCCTCCTCTTCTTCATCCTATATTCCTTCCCCTTCTCATCTACCTCCTCCAGCTTCTCCCCACCCTTCCTCTCTCCTCCCCACCCTTCCCCTCTCCTCCCCACCCTTCCTCTCTTCTCCCCTCACCCTCCTCCTTTCCATCTGCCTCTTCTCCTTTATATTTTCCTCCCTCTCTTCTTCATTCCATCCTCTTTCTTCTTCTCGAGTCCATCCCCCTCCTCTTTCATTTCCTCCTCTTACTCTTCCATCTCCCTCCTCTTCCTTTCACCCACCTCCCTTTTCCTCTAATCCCTTCCATTCTTTTCTTTTTCCTCCTCCTCTTCCCCTCACTCACCCACCCTCCTCCTCCTCTTCTTCCTTCCATTCTTCTCTTCTTCTTCCTCCTTTCCTTTCCATCCTCCTCCTCCTCTTCTTCCTCTCGCCCACCCTCTTCTCCTCCTCCGCCTCCCACCTTGCGTGTGGACCAATCATGACTCACCACGCGTTAATTTCCTAATGTGTTGTATGACGTCACACAACCAGTCGTAACGCTGTTTAGTTTAAAGGCGTGGATGAATTACGGGGAGGCGTGGGTGGGTTATTGAGGGCGTGGGTGGGTTATAGAGGGCGTGGGTGTGCTATAGAGGTCGTGGGTGTGCTATAGAGGGCGTGGGTGGGTTATAGAGGGCGTGGGTGGGTTATAGTGCGTGGGTGGGTTATAGAGGGCGTGGGTGTGTTATAGAGGGCGTGGCTGGATTATAGAGGGCGTGGGTGGGCTATAGAGGGCGTGGCTGGATTATAGGGGTCGTGGGAGGGCTATAAGGGGGCGTGGAGGAGCAACACCTGGGTAGAGTAAGAAAAGCCAGATAGAGGAAGAATAGAGCCTGATAGAGTAAGGATAGAGCCAGATAATGTAAAGATAGAGCCAGATAGAGGAAGGATAGAGCCGGGTCTAATTACTCCACCACTTTCAAACGGAAGAAAATCTATCAAACACGTCCAGTACATATTTTAATATACGACCTATAATTACCAGCCTGGACCGTAGTGCATGACCTTACTTTGACCAGTGACCTTTGATGCGCTAATTGGAAGTCCATGCATCGTTCGGTAGTTAAACCCTCTTGTTTTACCCCCAATTATATCACCTAGCTTACCTTCCCATCCCTCTCCCCCTTCTAATTATTCCTCAGGGTGGTTTAATTGGCTGGGTCGAGGCTCAATGGTGAAGGAATGAGTTTAATTTTTTACTTATTTTTATACTGTGGTTATGGCCATACTTAAGTCAGTGGTTTGTGTGTGTGTGTGTGTGTGTGTGTGTGTGTGTGTGTGTGTGTGTGTGTGTGTGTGTGTGTGTGTGTGTGTGTGTGTGTGTGTGTGTGTGTGTGTGTGACTCATAGCACAAAAGTAACATAGCTCTCGTCGTGTCTAAGTGATACCTAACGTAATACTTGTGCCAGCTCTCAGTGTCAAATTTCTCCTCCATGACTGACACAAGAGACACTGAGAGATTGAGAACAGTGCCAGGTCCCCAAGTATTCCCCCACCCCCCCCCCCCCCCCAGCCCCAAAAACCTGGGAATTACCTCGGGAGTGAACCGCCTAACGATACCATATTCTCGTCGAGGTTTTGGGAAACAGGTGATTAATTTTTCCTCTTATGAGATGCTCGACAACCAGCAGGTGATTGATAGGTCGGGGAATTAAATTTTTACCTTTAATATCATCGTAAAATAAGCTGCTTGAATGTCTTGTGTACAATGTTAAAAAATCCATATTATTAAAGATTGTTAGAGAGAGTTGGGTGGTTAAGAGAGTGTTTATATCATGAAGTAGAGATGTGGTTTACAGTTTTCAGCAGCATCTTGGTTGTCAACGGAGGTGAAGTGAGTTAGAACGAAGTTTTGTTTGTTTGTTGTTAAGGGGGCGTAATAAGGGGAGGAGGGGGGAAGGAGTGAGGGTTATGGTGGGGAAGGAGGGTGGGAGGGGAAGAGTGAGGGCTGTGGCAGGGAGGGAAGGAGGGAGGGAGCGAGGAATGAGGGTTGTGGTAGGGAGGAGGAGGGAGAGAGAAAGGAAAGGGGGCTGTGGTCGGGAAGGAGGGAGTGAGGGAGGGAGGAAGGAAGGAGTGAAGGGTGTGGCAGGGAGGAGGAGGGGAGGAAGGGAGGGAGGGAGGGAGAGGGGATACAACTGACAACTATCCGAGACTCGTCACGTGAACTGACCAACAACGATAAAACAGGAGGAGAAAAAGTGACTCAGGCAGTCTAAACTCACATCCGACTTACCCCTGACAAGGAAGAGCACCCAAGAAGTTTGTCGAAGTATACAGAAAGTCCGAGACATACCTCCTGGCCTCTCTCTCTCTCTCTCTCTCTCTCTCTCTCTCTCTCTCAGATAGTCGAAAGTTTTGTCTCATTTTCTATCATAAACGAGCAAGATTAGCTGAGTTTCATATCATAAACGAGAGAGATCCGATTTTTATTTTCTTATCGCTTGAGGAAAAAAGATCCTTCCCGTTACCTCCAGGAGACAGGAAAAGATCCATCCTGTGTAACTTGCTGTAGGAGAGGGAATGATCCGTCCCAAGTGAGCTATCCTGTTTAACCTTTGATCTGTTGACTGTGAACGTGGCTTAGCTCTACTGAGATGGGAGGAAGATGTTGCTTAATTCTCCCCTTGATACGTTGACGAGTCAGGTGGCTGCTACACTGACGTTATCTCTTCTCTACTTGGTGAGAGGAAGGGTGGGGTGGGAAGTGGAAGGGAAAGGGGGTGTGAGTGGGAAGGCATGAGTCACAGGGGTGGTGGGGGGTGTGAGGGAAGGAAGGTGGAAAAGGTCTGGGGTGAGAGGCAGGGGGAGTGGAAGGGGTGGGCGAGGAGGGTGGAAAATGGTTGGGGAAGGGGATGAAAGGGAGTGAGTCAGGGGGTGGGGGTGAAATAGATGGGGTGAGGGAAAGGGGTGGAGGGGGAAGAAAGGGGAATATTGGAAAAGGTAACACTGGAATGTGATTGATTTACCTGATGCGTGGGAGGACCATGAGTAGGCGTGTACAGGCTGGCATGGGAGGTGTTAAAGGGAGATGCTGTTGGAGGATGTTTGTAGGAATGATACATGGGAGGTGTTGGAGGGGGGTGAGTAAGGAAGTGGGGGGGGGAGGCAGTTATCCGTGACCAGTGAAAATAATCTCATTGAACCCGAACCCAATGAAATCGAGTCCAAGTATCTTGAACAAATGTAATTCGAATCCACTGAACCCAAACTCAGTGAGAACGAGATAAATGAACCCAAACCCAGTGAATACGATATAAATGAACCCGAACCCATTGAACCCAAACCCAACACCGCGAGAATGTTGAGTTGGCAGTGGCGAGACATTCTTACGTAAGCGACTCGGGGAATAATGTCGAAGGTGGAACAACAAAAGTATTTAAGAGGAAAAAATCTAAGAAAAATACGTGAAATTCTTAGGGTTAAGAATGTGTGTGTGTGTGTGTGTGTGTGTGTGTGTGTGTGTGTTTAGTTAAAGCTTTAAGTTAGGGATACAGTTTTTGTACATAATTTGTATACGTACACACAGATGGTACTGTAGTGTATATATGTGTACTGTAATTATAATCATACACGTTTAATTTTTAGATGATAAATAATAATAATAATAAATAAAAAAAAATCCCGTTGTGATATTATTAATCATTCAGGAAAAAATATTACGTCGTTTATCAGCGCATATCAACATCCGTCACCTGTCAATAATTAGGCGAGTTTCCCCTTTGGCCCTAAGACAACGTTTTCTTTGAGTGGCTCGAGTGATCACCTGATTACTAACATGACATCCAGACAGACGCTCTTTAATCCTAACACTTGAATAAATTGGGCTGAGATTTGTCCAATTTACTGTGATGTCAACCCCAAATTTGATCTTTACAGTCCTCCAATTTGATGGTGTAAGTCCAGTTTTCTTTAGTAAGCCTAATTTGCCGGTCGACGTTGTTTCGTTAGCTGATGTCGGCCCAGTTTGTTGGCGATAACCCTGGATAATGCTCCAATTATCTAATATTCATAAGACTTTGTACTCATGATATTGTACTCAAGGAAAAAATTCATCGTTATCAAAGAATAGGACATCGTACTCAAGATATTAAGTCTTCATCCTCAAGGGGTTAAATCATCGTACTCAAGAGTAATAAGATCCTCGTATTCAAAGGTTTAAGACATTGTACTCAAGGTATTAATTCTTCGTCCTCATGGGGTTAAATCATTTCTCTACATAACCTAACAGGTACTTAAGGTTGAGTACCCTGGGGCCATTGAAGTATCAGAGTACACCAAAACAACAACAACAACAACAACATGATGAATCCCTCACAACAAACATTGGGAAAAATTGATGAAATAAAAATTGATGAAATACAAGATGAAAAGATGATAGGGTAATGTATGCGGGTTGAGAAGACGATGCGGGTGAAGGTTGGGTAAACTTATTGTTCTTGATGGTGTGGCAGAGGTGTTCTCACATCGCCAGCCTTGAGGTGATGACAATAACGACAAAAATACTAACAATAATAAAAATAACAACTGCAACAACGACAATAACAACACCAATAACAGGAACAACAAAAACAATAACAACGACAACGTCAATAACAACACCAATAACAACACCAACAACAGTAACAACAACAACAGCAATAACATCGTCAATAACAATAACAGCAACAACACTAATAAAAACACGAAACTAAACCACACATAAACAACAGACACAAACAACAACAAACTATTAATTGCAACAGTTAACAATAAGCACCAATAAGGAACGTTGTTATTTTAGGAACAAGCAAAGGAATTTAACATTGCAAAATACTCAATAATTATCTAAGATATTGTATTACTAACTCTTGTATACTTTATTGACACTAGTTTTATTATTATTATTATTATTATTATTATTATTATTATTATTATTATTATTATTATTTTTATTATTATTATTATTATTATTATTATTATTATTATTTTTATTATTATTATTATTATTATTATTATTATTATTATTATTATTATTATTATTATTATTGTTGTTGTTATCGTGGTCGTTCATTCATTATCATTATCATCATCATTATCATTATTACACGTACCTAATAATGATATCAGTTGAAATTATTAACCTTTGGAGCTTTATGGTTTAGCCCTCTGAAGATGATGGTCTAAACCTTTGAGGAAGATGATATAAATTATTATCTCTGGGGTTTAAATCATCATTATCAAAGGGTTAAACCAATACCGTCAAAGGGTTAAACCATCGTCGTTTAAGGGTTAAGTGTTGGTGTCAATAAAACAGAAGAGTCTTGTTTGTTATTCGTGTTAAAACTATTGTCTATTATTTAATAGTTTAGCGAGTGTGTTTTTTCGTGTGTTTTTTAAATTATATTTTTTATATAATATTGTTATTGTCTGACTGTCTGTCTGTCTTGATTTTCACGACAAACTATCTTCACTTTTCCTTCTCCTCCTCCTCCTGCGCTTCCTCCTCCTCCTCTGCCTTCTCCTCCTCCTGCGCCTCCTCCTCCTCCTGCGCCTCCTCCGCCTCCTCCACTACGAAACAAAACCACAGATTCAAGTCATCAGTCACCATCCACCACACCACATAACTCACCATCCACCACACCACATAACTCACCATCCACCGCACACACATCACCATCATCCACCACTCACATAACCACACACCACCAACTCTATCTACCACACCACATAACTCACCATCCCCTCACCCATGCTCACCAATCCACCCCCACACAACTCACCATTCACACCCACATAACTCACATACCACACCACATAACTCACCATCCTCACTGCTACCATCCCAGTGACCACATACATCACATATATATTTAAATTTAATATTGTATGCTAATTATCTCTACAAACTATTGACGTGTATAGTGACTACTGCACCGGCAGAGGGGGTGATTGGTTAGGGGAAAATTTACATAATCCAATTTCTAATTTGGGTGAATTATTTGCATTTTAACAGTTACAAAAGTTACAAAAATAATGTATATATATGTATGTATATATAACCGTAGTACAGTATGGTTAAAAGAGAATGTTAGTCTGGATGGGCGTGATGGGCGGGGAAGAGGGTTATCCTGTATGGGCGTGATGGGTGGGGAAGAGGGTAGGCTGGATGGGCGAGAAGGAGGGTGGGCTGGATAGGCGTGATGGGCTGGGAGGACGGAGAGGAGAGGACGTCGAGTGGGCGGGGAGGAGGGCTGGGCGGGCGGGCGGCCTGGAGGGTGGGCGGCGCAGAGGGCGGTGGCGCGGGTGGCAGGAGGCAGGGTAGGCCAGAGCTACTGCCACAGTCCGCCGGTGACCGCCCTACCTCGCGTCTCTGCCGCCGCCACTGCCGCTATCGCTGTCTCCCGCCGCCGCCACTTGCACTCTGGACCACCTACTGTCTTTCGCGTCTCCCTGGATCACCCACCTGTCACCCTGGATCACCCACCTGTCTTCCTGGATCACCCACCTGTCTTCCTGGATCACCTACTCTCCCTATGGATCGCCTAAGCCTCCCTGAACCACCTGCTGTCTCTCGTCTCTTCCTGGATCATTTACTGCCACCCTTCCCCTGGACCTGCACTGTGGCACGTTTCCCCGGACCGCTTGTTGTTTCTCGTGTCTCTGGATCTCTTATGTCTCTCTGGATCTCCCATTGTCTCTTTAAGGTCTCTCTGGATCATATGCTATCTTTCTAGTCCCCTGGTGTCTTTCTCGACTGCCTATTACTCCTCTGACTTATCCCTCACGTCTCACAAAGCCACGTGTTTCCCCTCCCTCTTGGTCATCTGTCTTTCTCTGAGCCAGGTACTGTGTCTCATCCTCCGTGGACCAGCTCTCTCCCTCACTCAGGATCAGATAGTTTCTGCTGAACGTTGCTCCAACCTCCCCGCTCCCCCTCCCCTTGTCCCTTATTTCCCCTCGTGCTGCGTGTTTCCCCTCTCCTGTGACCTTCAGTGGTGACCTGTTTTGAACCTCCGTGTGCCAAGCTGTGACCCTCTCCTGCCTTGTGCCTCTTTTGACTCTCTTATCTGTCCTCCCTGATTCGATCCCTCTCCTAAATAGGTCGATGTGGGCAGCTCGACCGCTCGACTCTGGGTTGTCAATGAAGTAAGATGGACCATGTCATAACAGTTCTCATCTACCAGTTCCACCTGTGGAAACGAACGAGAGTGATTCCTAAGTGGCGATGAACCTCTCCGACGCAACGCTCGCAACCACAGCCCGCTTACACACAGCAACACTCACACACACACTTAAGCACACATACACGCACACAACCAAAGAGTTGGCAGGACGAGTGGGCATGCCTCTCTTTCTCACACACACTCACACACAGCCAGTTGTCACTTCGCTGCTCGTGTGACAAGCTTGTCTGGGTCGGCAGCGTGGTTGGTGTCAGTGTCGCAGCTGACGTCCGCTGATCATGTGGGTCCGGGCGGAGCAGTGAGCCACGCTGCCAGTGATACGTGCACAAGTGTGGAGGTCGGCACTCCCACATGTGTTTGGCTGGCACGAGGGGGTGTGTGTGAGTCCAGCAACTCGTGTTCCCAATCAACGACTCACAGTCCACATGACCCCCACCTCACCTGGCATCCCTCACCTGTGATCTGATACCCTGCTGAAATATCGGGGACAAGTGAAGGAAAAATAGTTGTGGTATATTGAAAAGTTGAAAAGAAAAGGAATAATGGGATTGTCTTAAAAACACTTAGTGTGGTGCGGTGTGGTGGTATCACAGCAACAAGCGTGCGTGGGAAAATTATTATGAAGGCAGAGTTGCAAATGTCGTAATATTCTTGGCTGAGCGACAAGACGAAACCTACAGTGGGGGTCGCACTCGATACAGCGACCCTCCTCCTCACCCTCACCACTGTACACCTTCCTCGTAGCAAGTTGAGTTATTAGAAGAATATAGAAGTAGGAGCCTTTAGTGTGCTGATATATCTAGCAAGGCCATGTATTTAGCTCCGTCAGCCAGGGAGTTTAGTACAGTGCACGCCGTCAGCTTGTGTGTTTGAGTGGAATGTCAACATCAGCAGTGTCAGCATTGTTCGTGACCCCCCAGCGAGCCGACGATTAAATAAAGCTTTAGATGAATAAAAGATAAACATTTAGTACGTGTTAGTGAGACTTAGAGACTTAGAAAAATATAGATCTAGAGTGAGCTTTTGGTGGACTGCTAAAGTGTTGGCGAGCCGCAGGTTTACTTGTAACTTAGAAAATATTTAGAAGTGTGGAGGTAGCGAGTATTCAGTGTCCCGCGGCCCCTTAATGATGTAGACACTTAGAACTGTGGCGGAGTGACACTAACATTGTGTAGATCATTAGCTGTGATAAGTGTCTTAGAGACTTAGAAAAGTGATGTTCAAATGGTTCTAGATAATAGCGAGTGATAATCTAGATTATTAACTAAGTGAATGTTAGAGCTTTGTGGCGAAGGTACAAAAGCTTCTCTGCAGATGATAACCAAGTAGTGGATGTTGCCAATATAGAGTAATTTGCCTAATAAGAACTCTTAGTAATGGTAGTGGAGTTCACCTGCTGCTGTGTACAAGTCGTCTGCACACCTTCCAAGGCCTGGTAGTACAACCTATCATCACAGCCCTGTAGATAACACACCCAAGAAAGGGTATATATTTACAAGACGCAAGTTAGATATAGTACAACTGAGCAAGAGCTACAGTAGTGGCTGTGTGACTCCCGGTGCTGTAATGCTACACAGCTGGTCGGGAAGCCTGAATTAAGTCACGCCCTCGAAACACTAAAACAACGAGCTTATACTGACTGACCTGCCATCGCCAGCAGGTCTGATCAAGGTGATAATAGAAGACACTTTTGTTTGAGGTCTGTACCTGCACTTTCTGACTCGCGGATTTAGCTTGTGACCAATGCATGAGTTGCAGTGTGGGTCCTTAATCCTAGCGAGGCGGGAGTCTCGCCACCCAAGACAGGACCATAACCTCCGTCGCTCCCCAGAGCCTCGTCGACGTCTCCATCAGGATTCTTACACGGACGTTGGGGAGTAGTTTGTTATCTTGGACGTTGGGGAGTAGTTTGTTATCTTGTGTTTTATAGCGGAGTGTTGGTGGTGGTAGTGTGTTGAGGGAGGGTGATGGTGGGCTGGAGGGTCGTGGTGAGGCCCGCCCCCCGCCGCTACCTGCTGCTACCTGCCTCCTAACGCATCCCGACCACCTCCATCATGCTCCAAGTCCCAGAAATCCGCGCCCCTGACGAGGATGAGGACGAAGAGGGTTCTTCCTCGGGGCCGCACCTCCTAATCCCAGAGACGATGTCGGTACCTGGCTTCTCTCTGCAGGTGCCCACGGATGACACACCTGGTCGAAAGAGTGGCTATGTGACCCTCCAGGTGCCTACAATGGGCACTCACCTAGAGCTACCTGGGGACCGCCTGGAGCCCCCGAAGTCACTGCACCTGTCCCTGCCACCCTTCCCCCAGCATGTTATGCCCAGCCTGTTGCAGGTGCCAGGCCCAAGACGTCGACACTCATGGATATGCAGGTACACTATTATTCTTTAATATATATAGACAGGTAACATTAGGTAAGTCATGCTGGGTTTGGTTGATCCGTGTCGTCTGCAGTCATAAATGGTTAAGATCCACATAATTATCCTGCTTCTACTTTCGTCCGATTTTTTTTTTAATTTTGCGATAACTTTTTGATCCGTCAAATAATTCTCAACGCCTCCTTCATTGTGTTTGTTGTCAGTTTACTAATCAGCTGTTGGAGCTCTCGTGAGATTTTACCACACGCAGCGTTGTTGTGTCTAAGGATGCTTCACTGGGACGCTCGTATGCGCACCAGTACCCTGTTCACCTTATTATTTACCTTCTATAAACACTAAACATTAAAACAACGAACATGACTAATTTACATAATCCAATCAGTGTATTATCACGTTGACCCGATAATGACCTTTCTGTTGGGGATTTTACATAGTTAGCGCCTTTAATATACACAAATTTCATCAAATTGTAATATTTTGTGAACCAAGCTGTTGGACGGATACCAGGAAATTTATGCCCAATTGACCAGATCTTCACTAATTTGTACAGCTTAACGCAGAGCAGCATGGCGACGCTTACCGATAATGACACAACCTGTAACCGAGGAATTAATATTAAATGGAATCGGTTTATAATTACTGCTATAATGGACTAACTGATTTTATATACCCAACATATAGGATTCTCAATGGACGTGAAATTTATTTAGTGATTATAGATGTAGGAACATAAGTAAGAGACGTTACGTAACACAAAGTAACGTCTATGATAACAGGGTGGTAACACTCAAGACTACCTCAATTAGACACGTTTACTGAGCACCAATAAGAGGACAACATTAACGTCAAGGAATACAGTGTCCATGGTGCTTATACATCAGTCCCCCACTCCCCCCAAGTGGTGTGTATGTGTGTGTGTGTGTGTGTGTGTGTGTGTGTGTGTGTGTGAGAGTGAGGAGTGTAAATCCTGTATATGTACACGATGTATGGTGATTGTTCCATTGTTTGTTATGGTGATTGTTCCAGTGTTTGTTATGGTGTAGATGGGGTCTGTGTTCATGAGAGGTGACCACTATAAGTTAGAGGTTCACATTGTGAGTTTACCTAAGCCAGACCATGAGACCGCTATCAAACACCTGACTTTATAATTGGGAAAGTGAAAACGGTCAAGTGTAGTGTCAGCCACATCGTGTACCTAACCTAACCTAACCTAACCTAACCTAACCTAACTCAGAATAATCGCTGCAGTAAATATGACAGAATTATCATTGAGCTAAATACTTAACACATGTTCCTCTCATATAATGACCTGACCTTGAACACCTAAACAGACGCACCATCATCTACACCCCCAACTGATCTGACGGGTGGAGGCTTCTATCGTGTGAATAATTGTCTTAGTTTTTTTTTCTAATTCCGGTTTAATAAGTGACATATCCTTGTTTACCTGTGTTCATTTGAGAGAATACACACACACACACCCTACCGTGGCGAGGGCATCTTGTCAACCTCTCCTCTGATTCCTCCTCGTCTTCCTCGTCTTCTCTTCCTCACAGTCCTGCCTCGTCTTCATCGTCACTCGGGATAGCAGGAGATTGGGATGTCGTTCTGATTGGCTGTTCATACGGTAACTGATTGGCTGTCCATACGGTCACTCCGATTGGTTTTTCATACGGTCACTCTGATTGGCTTCCCATACGGTCACTCTGATTCGTTGTCTATACGATCACCCTGAGTGGCTGTTCGCGTGTACAATCCCTGCTGACTGTTTTTTTATTCGGTCATACAGGTTTTCAAGTATTGTTTAATCCCAAGGCTGAGTAAGGGTTTAATCCCAAGGCTGAGTAAGGGTTTAATGGTTTAATCCCAGGGTTGACTAAGGGTTTAATCCATGAGGCTCCTATATGTTCGCCTGCTAATGGTGTAACAGCTTCACTCTGTAGGATGGCATTGTTCACGAGAGAGAGAGAGAGAGAGAGAGAGAGAGAGAGAGAGAGAGAGAGAGAGGTTATATAAACATTTTCTAACTTAAAGGCTAAGGATAAAAAAAAGACTCCGGGGAAACATAAAGCCATTTATACTACAAGTATATGGACTCGTGACATTTACACTACAAGTACATGGACTCAGGACATTTGCACTACAAGTATATGGACTCAGGGCATTTAAAAGAGCCTCAAAACCAGACTATAACATATATATCCCACAAGTAAATCTCTTTCATCTATCACCGTGGCCGACACAGGGGCGCCCGTACTCTCTAGCCTGTCTTAAAAGGCTTTTGACTTCCACAGTGATAGATAACACGTCTAGGAAGACCCTCCGAGACGAGGCTTAAAATGAAAGGATTTTCCTAAGTGAGACGTGATTTAAAATTTACGAGACAGAACATTGATTAAGAAGGTCTCTCTCTCTCTCTCTCTCTCTCTCTCTCTCTCTCTCTCTCTCTCTCTTTCTTTCATTTTCTCGACAAAAAGAGTGAGGAATATGAGGAATTAGGGAGCTTGCAGTGATGAATTGAGAGATAATTTCGTGATTCTCTGGACAACTTTCGGTTCACACACACACACACACACACTTTCCATTTTATCCTGCTAAAATATCCATAAAGGCTCCACCATTCTTGTGTACAGTGTTACAAAGATGTTCAGGTGTGAGAGCAACCCCTTGTGTCACCTGGTATCATAACTCCTGCCTCTGGTCAAGCACTGTCACAGCCATCACCCCTTAAACCAATTTCATGTCGCGTGTTATCTTGAGTTAAGCACTAGAATGATTGTGTTTTCATTGGCAACACCTGGGACCTGAGTGTATGGAAACATGTGTGTGTGTGTGTAATAATATGTCTATAAACAGACAGGAAAGGCAGGCAGACATACATACAAACGACAAATAGATGAGTAATGGCATTAAACAATTTATTTAACAGAAAACGGAAGAAAAAATATTTAAATAGAAAACGGGATGATCGTATTTATTTTATTTATTTATTTGTTTATTTTAATGATTGTCACCATTTACCAGATTACTAGGCATTGGGGCGGTTGGTGTATCCAGTGTTATACAGGAGGCAACCGGAGTGCACTTGATAACACCCTACTCACTTGTGTTTGGGCCAAGCAGGATCTGAACCCTTGACACATGAGTGAGAGGTAGGCAAGTTACCACTGTACCACCAACATCAACCAGTCGTCACAAGCAGTCAGGAATTATCAGTACCATTCACCATTTTTTGCTTGCCTGCATGAACTGACCAGATGTTAATGTTTGAATGCGAAATAATGTGTAAAACCCCTTGATGTCACACAAGATACGTCAATTTGTGAAGACGGCGTAAATGCGTAATGTGTTAATATGTTTAAACTGCGTAGAAATGTGTAACAAAAATAGAAATCTATATACAATTGTCTGAACACGAAATAATACCACGAAAATACAAATAAGGTGTAAGAATATTAAATTGATTACGTAAAATGCGTAAAAATACATATTTTATGGATCCCTCGTATTTTGTATAAGTTAAAATTACATAAAATGAGTAAAAATTCGTAAACAATATTGAACAAAATACCTAAAAATTCATAAAAAAATATTTGAAGTTAAAAAAAAAGAAAATAAATAAGACTTCAAAATCAAAGGAATAATAGATATAACGAGTAAAAGAAACAAAACGAGTACAAATACGAGGAAAAGAAAGATAAAACGAGTAAAAATACGCAAATAATAGTGTTATTAAGAAGAAAAAATCTGAATATGAAAATGAAAACTAATGGTAATGTAAGTTTAAGTCATTAGGAGAAAGTTAAGTAGACTCCTTAAGGCGGAAAGTGGTTGTTGCTTGTTAGTGCTTAAAAGGTGAGTAGGAGGAAGTGTGTGGGAGTGTGTGTGTGTGTGTTGTGTGGGGTGGCTGGGGGTGTGTGTGTGTGTGTGGTGTGGGGGTGTGTGTGGGTTGTGGGGGTGTGTGTGTGTGTGTGGGGGTGTGTGTGTGTGTGTGTGGGGGTGTGTGTGTGGGGTGCGTGCGTGTGCGTGTGTGGGTGTGCGTGTGTGTGGGGAGTGTGTGTGTGTGGGAGGTGTGTGTGGTGTGGGGAGTGTGTGGGGGGGGGGGGGATGTGTGTGTGTGTGTGTGTGTGTGTGTGAGGTGTGTGTGTGTGTGTGTGTGTGTGTGTGTATGTATTTTCTCAGTAATCGACCAAAGTGAATAGGTAAATGATGCTGAAGTGAAATAAAATCTATATCATTTCCTTGGTATTAACGTCAACTCATATCAACCAGGACAGGAAGGCAGTGGCAGCATTCTCGTCCCTAATGATGTGATGTGTATTTTATTTTTTTCACTTGTGTTAATTTGGTGTAAAGACCCAAGATATCTCATCTTACCTGTAATTTTTTAATGATTTACGAGTTGATGATTTACCTTTAGTAACATAATTAGTGATATGATTACTTAATATTTCGGCCACTTGGGTAATTTATTCCTTGATTCAGTATTGGTAAATCTCTACTGTGCCTTGTGTGTGGTATACTCACACACACACACACACACACACACACACACAAACACACACACATCTGGACTTGCATCTCAACATATGACTACTGACACACACAGCAGATGTGAAATTCTAGCAGTACATACACCTTCCCCTCCCATAACCCCCCACACACACACAGCTGGGGAGATCTTGTGTGTGGTCGGCACTCAGTTACTGGGCCAAACGTGGTGTGTGTGTGTGTGTGTGTGTGTGTGTGTGTGTGTGTGTGTGTGTGTGTGTGTGTGTGTGTACCCTTTATAGATGTTTGTGTCTCCTCTGTCTCTCATGGTGTGTCTGGTATCTCTCAATATCTCTCTCGTGTCTCTCAATGTGTCTCCGTCGCCTCTATATATGTATACTGTATATCTCTCTCTCTTTATTTAGTCCTTCTTTCAGCTCTAAATATCTTTATTTTTCTCAATTTATCGCTTATATAGATATTTGTATTACCCCTAGTCTCTCTCTCTCTCTCTCTCTCTCTCTCTCTCTCTCTCTCTCTCTCTCTCTCTCTCTCTCTCTCTCTCTTTCTCTCTCTCTCTCTCTCTCTGCCTGTTATCTCTAAAATATTTCTGTCTCTTCTAAATGTAGTTCTCTCATTTTGAAAATCTGTCTTTTTCTCCTGTCTCTAAATGTCTCTTCCACCATCTGAAACATCTCTAGTTGTATCTCTTCCGCTTGTCTATCTCACCTTGGATACTTATCTCCCAATAACCCAGTTGTCTCTCTTTATCTCACACCTTCCCTGTCTATGTCTCTCTAATCTGCAGTTATCTCTCTCACTTCCTTACCCATGAGGAAAATATCTCAATTCCTGTTTCTCATTTGAAGTAATCATCTATCTCTCGGGCAGCTAGAAATTTCTCTCTTGGCATCTCTCATTCCACGTAATGTCTCTCTCTCTCACTTATCTCATGTCTCTCACCCCATTAGATAATCTCTTTGTATAAATGTCTCATAATCAACTGTAATTATTTCCTTTTCACGTGTCTCATTAGGTAAAGTAAGGGTCATTTGGGAACTTAAAATTGTCTCTTGATATATCTTAGTCCACAAAGTCTCTCTCTGTGGTGTGTGTGTGTGTGTGTGTGTGTGTAATGGGTCTAAATTGAGATAAATTGTGTATAATTTCCTAAATACGGGATTCAGAGTGAGTGAGTGAGTGAGTGAGTGTGTAAACGAGGAAGATGTGAATTAATGAGTAAATCTGAGTGAATGAGGGTGTAAGTGAATGAGGGTGTGAGTAAGTGAATGAGTTTGTGTGAGAGAAGGAGAGAGTGACTGCATGAATGTGAGTGGATGGGTGAGTGAGAGTGAATCAATGAGTAAGTAGTGAATGAGTAAGTAAATAAATGAAGCAATAGAGTAAATGAATAACTTGAATGAGTGAATCAAATGAACGAGCTACTACTACTACTACTACTACTACACACACACACACACACACACACACACACACACACACACACACACACACACGCGCGCACGCACGCAGTAACAGATTGACGACACCAACGCATTAGGGAGCTCTCTTGTGAACCCTGATGATGCATCCTGAGAGAGAGAGAGAGAGAGAGTGTCATTTTGATATACCTGTGAGCATACTATAGTTTAACACAGTAAGGTAAGGTAGGAGAAAATCATCACACAAGGGGTTAGGTTAGGTTAGGTTAGGTTAGGTTTGGTTTGGTTAGGTTAGGTTAGGTTAGGAATGTATCTCGGTGGGTACAAAAGGTGGAGTCATTTGCATCTGTGTGGTAGAAAATGCCTCAGAGTGCACATCAGGCTAAGTAAACATTGGAGTCATTCGGGGAAGACAATATGTGTACGGTATGGGCGGTGTTGTTACGCTGGTGGAGTTTGTGTCAACACAGGAGGTCTGTTATACACACTGCTGGCCAAAACCATCCTCATCCAACACTTTTTTTCTTCCGCTACTACTTCTACACACACACACACACACACACATACATACACACACATACATACATTCTGTCCCCCACGAACCTCCCTCTCACACTCACTCTCCCACCCTCACACTCTCCCACCCTCACACTCTCCCACCCTCACACTCTCCCACCCGTCACACACTCTACTGGCAGAGGAGAGTATTTGTGGTGAGACGGACGGAGCTTCAGTGAGGTGTTTGTCAAGATAGTGTGATGACTTTTTTTTTTTAAGTTCTCGTCTGTGTTGATGTTTGTCGCCCTTGATGAGAACTGCAGTGATGTGAAGGTTTGTAATCACAGAAAACACACACACATACACACACACATACACACACACACACACACACACACACACACACACACACACACACACACACACACACACACACACACACACACACACACTTCTCAACTGGTAGAAATATAAAACTAAAATAAAGCAAAGATTCAAGTAGTCATTAAATTTCACGGGACTTGCAAATTTACAGCGTGTTTTAAAGTGTCTCAAGGGACAGTTTACCCCAGTGTGTGATGGATGGTGTTTAGTTATGAAGTGGTGTGTGTGTGTGTGTGTGTGTGTGTGTGTGTGTGTGTGTGTGTGTGTGTGTGTGTGTGTGTGTGTGTGTGTGTGTGTGTGTGTATTGCATAGTGTTTGTGTTATATATTGTATAATGAGTTTGTTGTTTGATTATCTTTGTACTGTGTTTGTTTTGTTTGTTTCTTTGGTTTGGTGAATAGATATTGTGTGTTTGTCTAAGGAACACTTGTAAAAGAAATCGTTATTATTATTATTATTATTATTATTATTATTATTATTATTATTATTATTTATCGGCAAAACTTGACTACGAAAGAACATGTCTAAATCTTTGGTATTTTTTTAGTATCTTACGAAATTTTAAATATGGAAGGACATGTTTAACTATTGATGGATTATTATCTTCAGAAAATCTTGGAGAGAACGAAAGTTTATGGGAATTTATGATATTAAATATATGTA
This sequence comes from Homarus americanus, assembly GCF_018991925.1. Classification (NCBI taxonomy): domain Eukaryota; kingdom Metazoa; phylum Arthropoda; class Malacostraca; order Decapoda; family Nephropidae; genus Homarus; species Homarus americanus. The sequence continues at coordinate 349,458 of NW_024720672.1, forward strand.
TGAATGAAGCTATCAGTGTTATCTATGAAACAACTCTTATCTAAACAACTATATATATTAGTGTGATGGTAAAACTATATAATAGAGTCGCCATATAATAGATTGACCGCCACTTATATCCTAGTGGCGTCGGATATATTGTGGCGTGAAGTGATGCTGGTGTATAGGTGAGGGTCGCTACACGGGTGCCACATTAACCGAGTCGGTGCCAAGGTCATTATTCCGGAATGTTTTTGACCTCAGTGCCTCTTTTGACCCCGGGGTAAATGATACGTGTCGGGATTTTGTTTGATATGTTCGGGGTACTCTCTTTTTTTTCTCTCTCTCTCTCTCTCTCTCTCTCTCTCAGATTATCAATACCTTTTACCTGATAATTTTCCCTACCACGTTGGCTCTTATAACTAATTGGACACTAGTTGACTGATCGCCTTAACCTAACCTAACCAGATATAACTAATCTTAGTAAAATTATAAGCGGGTGAAGTTATAAATGACGTTAACTACGAAAACTAACTCGTTAACTCGTTTATTGTCGGTTAATAACACTTTAACCGAACACCTGTGACCATTTCGAATTAATTACCAAAGTTCGCCACGGATATTGTGTACTCTGCTAATTAAACGGTCAATTATCGGTTGTCAGGTGAGGTGATTTACTACTTAATTATTATATGAAGTTATTATAAATAGTCATTGTTTATAATTAAGTCATTTTTTTCACAAGGTTGACAGTTCATTCTTTTGATTTTCTTTTAATTATGTGGGTGAATAATTTACCTCCTCTGTCGACAACAAGGTACAGGAGGTTGTTTTGTTTTTCAGTGAGTTGAGTGAGTGAGTTGAGTGAGTGAGTGAGTGAGTTGAGTGAGTGAAGAAGCAGGTGTTGGCAGAAGCGTCAGCAGAGGTCTTGGTGGCACCCATGACAACATCAGCACTAGGGGTTGGTGTTGGCACTGACCTTAGGATTGGCGGTAGAGACAACATCCAAAAGACCATCACGAGGAAGGAACACACACACACACACACACACACACACACACACACACACACACTTGTATATTATTTGTAATTCGTAACCCATTCCCCAAATATGTAACTGTATATTTTCAGCCTTCTGGCTGCCAAGCTCTTTCAATAAACCGTTAATTATTATTATTATTATTATTTACACACCTCACTAACTACTGTCATACCGCGTCCAGTAATACACACCAACCTTGCCAACTCCTTTGACGTGATTTATGAGCGTAATATGAATACCTCACTTCCCTCACCCCCTTCTTGGCACTCCTTACCCCTTCCTTGTCACCCCTCACCCCTTCCTTGTCATCTCTCACCCCTTTCTTTTCTAACGCCTTGGCACCTCTGATAAATTATGTCTTAGAATACACCTTGCACAAGGCTGTAGGGGAGTGCCCAATAAATAATAAAAAAAATAAAAAATAAAAATAAACACCACATAGCTTACATCATCATCATCATCCATCATCATCATCATCATCATCATCATCATCATCATCATCAGTATATCTCCTCTTGTTAATATATTTGTATCTTTCACCTGTACCTCACCTGACAGATAGCAACTAACCCTCCATATGTACAGACAGACTTAAACTACTTAATATGATAAAAGAACTACGAATACCCAGTACTTTAGGCTTGTATCCACATTTCACGTCTATTGGATAAGTCAACCTCTTTGTACAGAACTAAACCAACACGGTGCAGGAAATACCTTGTAACATTCAATGCCACAATATCCTGACCACTGGTGTCTTGTTATACGCATCCTTTGTGACCTTAATTCTGTAATCGTTTTTTTGCACTACGGCTCAAAGGATAAGGATGAAGTGCACTATTAACTAGCTGCCGAGACAAAATTCAAATTCAGATTATTGTCAACTATAAACAATGGCACAAGACACATTGGCTACAGTTACTATTTCAATACCGAACAACATGAAGTGAATAAAAGCTTCAGTAGAGGAAAGTGATATTGATTACCACGAAAACGAGTCCAGGATAACAGTCGATATTTCCCCTTTAATTAAACACTTTATCCAGTGATCCCTATTTTTTTTTTATAGGGTAAAATATCCAATATGTCTGTAATGTTGCCAGAGTCATCACGATACAAAATAGAAACAATAGTATATTTTTTTTTTCACATTACGGAAATTTTGTCGTTATGTGAGTAGTAAACTTTATTACCCTGACGTATAATGGTGGTAGAGATCAACTCGCGTATCGATGCTGGGAAGAATTAATTTTCGATACTTATTTTGGTGTATTTGGTATTTACTTTTTAGATGATGGATAATTAGCGTTGATGCGTTTTATTGGGATGTGTTCAATTATCTACAAAACCCATTAAGGTGATTTGTTTCAAACTGCATTGTGTAAATAATAATAATAATAATAATAATGTGTGTGTGTGTGTGTGTGTGTGTGTGTGTTATACCGAAACATCATCCGTCAGCAAGTTGTCTCTCATGAGCTCATCCAACATTGTCATCTATCACGAAAATCATCCACGAAGAAGTTATCCAACAGGTCACCCAGCCGAGGGTCACTTCCGACAGGTTATTGTCCACCGAGAGGTTGTGAGGTGGCCCTTCGGAGGGCCGTTCACCATGAAAGCCTCGGAAGTGACCCTCGACCAGCTGAGGGAGAGGGAGGTAGGAAAGTAAGGGATCAGGGAGAGGGAGGTAGGAAAGTGAGGGATCAGGGAGAGGGAGGTAGGAAAGTGAGGGATCAGGGAGAGGGAGGTAGGAAAGTGAGGGATCAGGGAGAGGGAGGTAGGAAAGTGAGGGATCAGGGAGAGGGAGGTAGGAAAGTGAGGGATCAGTACAGGGAGAGGGAGGTAGGAAAGTGAGGGTCAGGGAGAAGATGGAAGGAATAGAGGTGAGCGAAGGAATCAGAGAAAGGGAGGTAGGGATAAAGATGAAGGAAGGCATCAAGGAGCGAAGGGGAGGCATCAGGGAGAGAGGGAGGGAGGGATAAAGGTGAGGAGAAGGGTCAGGGAGAGGGATGAGGGAGGGATATAACCCAGGAGATAATGGTGAATGGTCTAACTCCCCGGTGCTCAAGCGTGTAATATCCGGGCCAGTGTCAGGATAGATGACGCTATTCCCGGTAAAATAAAATCTACCGGCCAAAAAAAAGGCAACAGTCGGTGGTAACAGGTGAAGGAGTACTCGGGTTCCACGCTACCTTGAGTACAGTAAATAACGATGACAAGTCTGAAACATGAAAGTGGACAATACTTAATCTAATCCAACTTTATCGTAACGTAATTTCACTTAACCTGACCTAACCTAACCTGACCTAACCTAACCTAACCTAACCTAACCTGCCCGAAAAACCATTCCTGTGACACGAATCTCATAACCCTAGGAAATTATGCTGGTTTTTTGGTAGGTTCTTTCCTCCTCTGGTTTATGGCGACGGAAGTAGTGACTCAATCTGACCTAGATGGAGAGAGACCTACCGCCCACTGGCTGTAAGTTATGGTAAATATAACTTTGACTCCGTAAGATTTTGTTTTCTCCGGATAGAGGAGAAAGTGGTGTGTGTGTGTGTATGTGTGTGGGTAGGTGTGTGTGTGGGTAGGTGTGTGTGTGTGTGTGTGTGTGTGTGCTTCTCTGTACGTGTTGTGAGAGAGAGACGGGGATAAAGTTAATGACCATATAATCTTCTAAACTACACACACACACACACACACACACACACACACACGGGTCTTCCATTATTCTTGCGGTCTTAATAGTATATGTTTGACCTCTTCATTGCCTCTGTTGACCTGCTTGCGCCCGCCTCGGCTCTCCGGGTCTCACCAGTCACGGAAACGTCCAGTAATTACCAGGTACGGCGTCTCTCGAGGGGGGACTAACACAGTATAGCGTCCTTCCAGTCTTGTGAATTTGGACCATTTGACGACTATCCGTAAAGTGAAAAATTTAATAGAGTTTCAACCTGACACGAACCGTCATTTGAAAAGGATTTCGTTCTAAAAGAGGATCCCAGAGTGTTGAGGACTTGATGACTGGTGTAACTCTGTCTGCCTGTGGTGAAGAAGGTTAAACAAACACCCGGGTCTTTGTGCTTCACTCACCATGAAGGTTAATACTGTGTCACACCGGATTAGTAGCTGTCAACACGAGGGACACTTACTAAGTCTCCTTCTGTGTTGGGACTTAAATGACGAGACAAAACAGTTGGAATATATTGTTATAAATGTTTGTGTGTGTGTGTGTGTGTGTGTGTAATAATAATAATAATAATAAATAATAATAATTAACGGTTTATTGAAAGAGCTTGGCAGCCAGAAGGCTGAAAATATACAGTTACATATTTGGGGAATGGGTTTCGAATTACAAATAATATACAAGTAACATAAGTGACACAAATAAGATATATAATAACTAGATGGGGAAAAGCTCAAACTACAGTTCATTTCAACATAGTGACAGTGTAAGGAGTAGTGTTTACTGGGAGTGAATACACTGGTTTATTATAAGTTATTGATAATTTTTACAATGGTTGGGACTGGGCTGTTCTTATAGCGATCAGTTCGTGCTCGTATGGGATGGATGCGGTTGTGGTGTTGAAAAGCAATTCTCGGGCGAGGGATCTCAGGTGGTAGTAGGAGCCGGTGTCGAGGATGGTGCAGAAGCTTCTTACCAAATTTGCAGATGAGGTCGTGGTGATGGTCAGTGAGAGTCGAAAGGGTCAGTGTGTTGAGCGCTTCTTGATATGTGGAGTAGGAAGGGGAGAGAATAATCTTGCATGCCCTCTTTTGCACTCTTCTAGGTGTTTACGTTGTGTGGCATTTAGGGAGGAAGACCAGGTGGGGGAGGCATAGGTGAGCTTGTGTGTGTGTGTGTGTGTGCGTGCGTGTTGTACTTGAGGGATGGTCGGTGGAGGATGATGCTGCTGGATGGAGAATAGGGGAAACGCTCTGGACAGTCCTCAAGAGTCCTGGACTACAATGATGTTGCCTGCAGCTTATGATGCTTGAGCGGGGGAGTCAACACAACAGTAATGTGAGAACGTGAAGGAGCGCCCAAAGAAACTTAACGTAGTGGAGCACGGGACGAGTGGCTCTCAACCTGTGTCGGTCATGAGAACTTTTACACTCGGTGAATTTTTTTTTTTTAATATTTTCCTCTGACGTATTCAGTAATTACCTCCCAGCCACCAGGAAATATTTTTTTCATGAAGGAATTAAAAGTAAGGCTTGTAATATTTACAGGGTATTTACCAACTTGTATTTATAATCTGAGAGACATCCAACACGTAATGATAATTTTACTCTGGATAAAACAATCAATAGAAGTTCCATTGTTTACTCATGAACAAGGATGATGTTTACACCGACGTCACCAAAGCTGTCGACAGTGTTGTAATGCCAAATTGATAAGGTTAATTTTATCTACAAACTGTTGCCGAATGAACGTAACTAAGATAAGATAAGATAAGATAAGATAAGAATTTCACTATAACTTGGATATTATATTTAGATATTTGAGTGAGTTAGCCCAAGTCACTCAGATAAGTGCATTAGTACATCTTCAGTTACGAGCAACATTCATCACGGTAGCCTTTCAGAACCCGACCCCCGGTGTGTCTCCTTCCCAGATGGAACGTCACATATATTAGGACGACAGTGTGAAGCCTTTTCTTGGTCAACATTACTTGTCTTGTAAATTCAACTTTATGGTCTTGTGTGTTTCCGAGATACCAGGGGTGAAATTCACGCTGTTACTGAACTAACCAGAGGGAAGATAGAGGAGAGAGACTCAGGGGTGGTGTTGGTTTGTTTACTCTGGGTAGTACATAAGAACATAAGAATGGAGGAAACTGCAGCGGGCCTATTAGCACATACTGGTCAGTCTCATTTACACCCAACCCCTATTGCTCATATATCCATCCAACCTATTATCGAAACTATCCAGCGTATTCGAGTTAATGATGATGTTTGGTAACTTGTTCCATTCATCCACTACTCTATTTCCAAATCAATCTTTACCTATTTCGCGCCTAAATCTAAATTTGTCTAATTTAAAACCATTATCACGAGTTCGCTCCTGGTTGGATAGTTTGAGTTCCTTTGTAATGTCCCCTTTATTCAGCCCTGACTTCCATTTATACACCTCGATCATATCGCCCCTCACTCTACGTCTCTCGATCGAGTGCAAATTCAGATGCTTTAAGGTGTAGAAGCTGTCGCCAACACAACAACCACACCCTGAGTTAACGAGTTGCATAACCCAGTGTCAAGGAATAATCCAAGAAGACCGAACAGCTCGTCAACTACACTGGCTAACCATTACCCTGGAATACGATTCGCAAATCGATTAACATTTCAGGTTCCCAATTACTGCTGCGTAGACAAAGGCAAATGGCCAAAAGAAACTTGCGCATAGTTTCACCCTGCCCGGGGATCGAACCCGTGTCAGATCACTTGCGAGGCGAGCATGCTGATCATTACACCACAGGTCTCCATATACAGCACTATACCTGTCACATCATGATACTTACTTCACCTGTATTTTTTTCCTAAATGTGAACTTATACTCATATACCTGAAATAGCTTTGGGATTCCGTTAATTAGGGTAACACCTGTATGATACTGTTGCTACCTGGGAATTAATATACCTGTACATATAGCACCATCCATCATCACTACATATAACACCATCTATCATCACTACATATAACACCATCCATCATCACTACATATAACACATCTATCATCACTACATATAACACCATCCATCATCACTACATATAACACAATCCATCATCACTACAACACCATCCATCATCACTACATATAACGCCTCCATCATCACTACATATAACACCATCCATCATCACTACATATAACACCATCCACCATCACTACATATAACACCATCCATTCATCACTACATATAACACAATCCATCATCTCTACAACACCATCCATCATCACTACATATAACGCCTCCATCATCACTACATATAACACCATCCATCATCACTACATATAACACCATCCACCATCACTACATATAACACCATCCATTCATCACTACATATAACACAATCCATCATCTCTACAACACCATCCATCATCACTACATATAACACCATCCATCATCACTACATATAACACCATCCATCATCACTACATGTAACACCATCCATCATCACTATAACATCATCCATAATCACTACATATAATACCATCCATCATCACTACATATAACACCATTCATTATCACTACATATAACACCATCCATCATCACTACATATAACACCATCCAGCATCACTACATATAACACCATCCAGCATCACTACATATAACACCATCCATCATCACTACATATAACACCATCCATCAGCACTACATATAACACCATCCATCATCACTACATATAACACCACCCATCATCACTCCATATAACACCATCCATCATCACTACATATAACACCATCCATCATCGCTGTTGTTGGCTTTGGGGCAGAAGCTCTCGTTCCCCTGATGCAGACCAAAGCCGACTGAAGGAGAGAGAAAGACAGTCGACATCTCATCCAGGCTGTAACATAACTTCTGGGCTGCTGCTTCTGTTCGGAGATCACCTCCGCAAATCTGGAGTAGAAACATCTTGCACTTGGTCCCATCCCACCAGAGGATGTGAACACGAGAGGAGTGAAGCTGCCTTGATCAACGTTCTGAATTCTCTTCCCCGTATGCCCTTATCTTGTAGTTCTCGTTCCTACTGTGTGCAGCACCGAAAGTTAAGTTACGGTGACATGCGGCCATGGGATAAAAAATCCTGATGTCGAAGAAGGCTCGCTGTCCCCGCGTCCAGAATCCTCGCACACTGACGTCAACACGGGCTTCGTTGGATGTGTTTGAAGCCCTACTACTACTACTACCCGTTTTTGTACTTTACTTCCACAGAAGTTCATAATATATTGACAATATTTTGCATTATACCACTGCGTCATAAGTTATGACTCATAACCTTTGACGCCATCTCATAATAAATCGACATTCCATCAGATTACTTCGACAGACTCGCAGGTACTACACAGACATATCACGGCTAGACCACAGTAGGACGCCACCCTCGTTAGAATGGACTACGTACCTGCCTACCTACCTTGTTAGAATGGACAGCCTAGAAAAGTTAGAGATCAAAGAAAAGTAAACTGTAATGAGAGAGCATAAGGATAAAATTAGCTATAATACGTGGGATGGGATACGACTCTTCAACCTATGTGGTGTAACGGATGGAGGTTAGATGCAGAGAAAAGTAAGCCATAATGAAAGAGAATCTAAGGATCAAAATAGTTATAAATTATAGGAGGGAATACGACTTTTCTACGTGTGTGCGTCCTAGCTAACCGTTAGTCTCTCTCTCTTTCTCTCGTTCTCTCAGGCGTGTCGGGTCGGGTCGGGTCGGGTTGGGTCGGGTTGGGTGTGTCGGATCTGGTTGGTTGGAGTTTTTTTAAGAGATTCCCACATGACACTTGCTATCCAAGCCAAGTTTGGTCTAGATCGGTAATGTATTTTCCAAGATTCTCGTCCGGACACACAGACAAACAGACAGATAGACAGACTTCTTTCTTATATATATATATATATATATATATATATATATATATATATATATATATATATATATATTCTCTTTTGCTTCTTTTTACCTCTTTACCAGTTCCTATTGCCTCTCCGTTTTAGGTTTTTTTTTCTCTCTCTCTCTCTCTCTCTCAAAACTGATTAAATTAAACCAAATCATCCAAATGTCCCGATTAGGTTTATCCAGATAGGCTTGTATAATCATCTTATCCCATGAGTATTATTTTATCCAGACTAAAATACACAAACTTATTGTATAATCTGACTTGTATTTTATCTACACATCAATATAGTTTTAATCCGCTTACCTGAATTAATACAACGAAATATATCGAAATGTTTAGATGACATATACAAGAAAACGTTTAATACTCGTATACCTGGATTGTATTAGGTGAAATAAACAGTAAAACGTTTTCCAGGACTATTTTTATGTATTAAGTGTAACATACAACCCAACGTTTTTTTGGTCTCGTCATGCAAATCTTCCGTGTGGTAAATTTCCCGCCCAAATTATCTCAACCCTTAAGTTAAATTGCGCGCGAAAACGTTTAAGTAAAATTACGCGGGAAAATATTAGCTATATACAGAATAACTATATACAAAAGATGGTCAAATGCATTTCTATATTACAAGGAATTATTTACTTGGTCCACACACACTCACTCACTCACACACACACACACACACACACACACACACACACACACACACACACACACACACACTCTCCTCAACACATCTCGAGGCTCCCACGCAATGCAACCTGACGCCGCGTATAATGTACCTGTAATTAAACTTATAGATAAATATAGTTATATTAATGCAAGGTATTGATTATAGTGATTGAGGTATGTTGTGCTATAGGTAACGTTGGTCATGAAAGTGTTTGAGGCAGAAGAGGGTGTTAGTATAATGACATAATGTGAGTTGTTGATCAGGAATTACCATAAGTGAATGTAAGTGAACTGTCCAATACACACACACACACACACACACACACACACGGTCTATTATCAAACATCTACATAAATATTTTGTACATCAGTGTATATAATTACTCATATTTAAATAGATTAATATTATAACCTGTCTTACAAGCTCTTATTAGGATATTATTTGTGATCTAATTAGTCTGTTTGTAGGGTACCATTAATGAATGACCGGACACTCAAAATTACCTTTTAATTTTGACACACATGACATCACCTGTAAATCCCCTCAGGTGTGTGTAGTCTTTACCTGTTCAGAATGGTAGTCTTTGTTGTAAATTAACAGGTAAATATGTGTTATCCGTGTGTGTGTGTGTGTGTTTTTTACGGGATTAGCCTACCCGGGTACAGGTCACTAACCCACATCAGGGCCTGGGAGGGGGGGCGAATGTAATTGTAATAATAATAATAATAATAATAATAATAAAGAAACACCAAAATGAAAAAAAAATGAGAAACAATATATGTCTGTTGTCTCGTCAATAGTAAGAGAAACAATTGAGACCCTGCAATTGTGTTTGATGAGGCAGAAAGTCACATCAGCAACCTGGGACTTGGTCACATATGGCAGCAGGGTCTACCACTCGACAACACATTATGCTTCCAATATCTTCCCAGGCGGTAGTACCTCCCTGTTTGGTAGCTGTGTGTGGATTTGTTTGTCTCGTAACACCTGTCTGGGATAATTGATTATTTTCACCTGCATGTTTCTTTATTTTAGTTTACGTTTCTGTTTGATTTTAAAATTTATTTGCCCATTTTTCTAAGGATTTTTTGTGAATTTTATTTATTTATATCCTTTATTTGTATTCTGTTTGTCCTTATCCCCTTGTTTTTTTATTTACATATTTAATCTTGTTTATTTCTCTTATAAACACATTATTGATTTGCTATTTATTCTCTCTCTATACAGTTATTTTTTCATTCAAATTCTTTCTTTATTTCTCTACGCGTTATTCTTTGTCTACCTGTATTTATCGGAAGTTTTGTCGTGTCTGAGTTGTGTTAAGAATAATAAGCTGTTGAAATCTGCTCATGCCGTGCCGATGGGCGTGTTGGGTGAAGGGATGGGCGGGGGGTTGGGTTGAGGGTGGGGGTTTGTTGAGGGTGGTGGGAATGGAGGGTAGTGTGGGGAGGTGGATGGTTGTGGGGAGGGGCGAGTGGTGTTGGGAAGGTGGGTTTTGAGGGTGGTGGAAAGGGTGGGTTGTGGGCTGGGTGTGAGTCATGGGCCGGGGATGAGTCATGGGCCAGGGGTAGGACTGAGGATATAGTAGGCAAATCTCCATGCGCTATGATTAAGAACTGAAGAAAAATTTATTCTCCATTTTTCTCTCACACTCCTCACCAAGACTTCTTCTCTCTCCTCTTAACTTTACCTCAACGTGTAGATCGTACCTCCACCAACAACTTTCTCACCTGTATACTAATTAACCTTAATTATGTCACTAAAGGTAAAAAAATTACTTCATTATAACGTAAGCTTCAGAGTTAAGACAGATTTATTGCCTGAATTACCATAAGCCAGGTGGGTTGGCTTGGCTTGGCTGATCCTCTTAAGCCATTATGAAACCACAGGAGCCACGCTTGTCATACTCTGTTGTCATACTATATTATCTCTCTCTCTCTCTCTCTCTCTCTCTCTCTCTCTCTCTCTCTCTCTCTCTCTCTCTCTCTCTAACCGACATAGTGAGTGATTTAAGCAAATTTTTCTGACCAATTATTAACTATAGGGATCAGTAGTCCGAATTGTACGATAGCATTGTACTCGAGGGATTAAGATATCTTAGTACTCTGTCATTGTACTCAAAGGTAGTTGGCATCGTACTCAGTGGGTTTATTCGTCGTAATCTCTGAATTGGTATCGTACTCTGAGCTGATTAATCGTACTCGATGGGTTGGCATCGTACTCATTGTGTTGGTACCAGTATCGTACTCAGTGGGTTAATTCATCGTACTCACTGGGTTGGCGTTGTACTCATTGTTGATATCGTAATCAGTGGGGTAATTCATTATACTTACTGGGCTGGTATCGTACTCATTGTGTTGATATCGTACTCAGTGGGTTAATTCATCGTACTCACTGGGTTGGCGTCGTATTCTGAGTTAAATAAGCTTTTATATTGTCTCGCTTTTTGTGTTGGTATAATTATAATGTTGATTATCTCATTGTATAATCTGAAGGTCCCTGGGAGGAGGCCATCTCTTCTCTCTATAATTTTTGGTCATATAACTCCGAAAATTCCAATCATCTAATCAGTAATTCACGAATCATCCAATGAACGTTTTTGTAATCATCCAATCGTGAACGTCTCTCTAATCCAATCATTTCCTCTAATCATTCAATCATAAACGTTTCTCTAATCCAATCGTAAACGTTTCTCTAATCCAATCGTAAACGTTTCTCTAATCCAATCGTAAACGTTTCTCTAATCATCCAATCACAGACGTTTCTCTCAACCCTTTGTCAGAGCTCATATATTTGAATGCTTAATAAACAGTCAAATATATGTTTATTCTGTATAATTACCTTCTGGGGTGAAATCATATATTGCGTTCATTACCATATAAACCAGGGCACTAGTCTAAAGGTAGTGAAGCGTATGGCGTAGTTGTGAAGCGTATGGCGTAGTTGTGAAGCGTATGGCGTAGTTGTGAAGCGTATGGCGTAGTTGTGCAGGTCTGTGATGCTGTAGTTATGTGACGCATTTCTGTGACGTAGTTTTGTGACGCAGTTCTGTGACGTAGTTGTGTGACGCAATTATATGGCATAGTTACATAGAGTAAACCTGTGATCTCGGTTGTGTGACGCAGTTTTGTGTTGTATTTGTGTGGTGGCGCAATTATGTGACGCTGTTTTGTGATACAATTGTGTGACGCATTTACTGTTGCGCTCTTTCGCTACATAAGATAAAAAAAAACCATCCAATTATTCTCTCTGAGCTCTTCAAGGATACCATTTAGAGAGAGGGTGTGAGAGAAAAATGAAGTAGAGGGAATGGAGAAAAGGAAGTGCTGTGAGAGAGAGAGAGAGAGTAATCTGAAATGGAAAAACAAAGTGATTGAGAAAGATGAGGGAAGGTAATAATAAGTGAGATAGAGGAAGGGAGGGGGAAGAGAGATGGAGCAAATAAGTAGAGGGAAGGAGGGAAAGAGAGAGAGAGGAGGGGGAGAGGTAGAGAAAGAATTAAAGGGAAAGATAACAAGTTTGGGAGAGAGTGAGGCAGAAAAACAGTGTGTGTGTGTGTGTGTGTGTGTGTGTGTGTGTGTGTGTGTGTGTGTGTGTGTGTATGTATGTATGTGTGTGATCAAGCAACTGTGTATTGTACATATGTGCGTGACCGCGAGCCCCTGTATTCATCTTAATAATGTTAGTAATTTATATCTCGTGTCGACCAGCGGATACAGCCAGCCAGAAGCAGGTTAGGTTAGGTTAGGTTAGGTTAGGTTAGGTCAGGTCAGGTTAGGTTAGGTTAGGTTAGGTTAGGTTAGGTTAGGTTAGGTGAGGTCAGGTCAGGTCAGGTCAGGTCAGGTCAGGTCAGGTCAGGTCAGGTCAGGTTAGGTTAGGTTAGGTCAGGTTAGGTTAGGTTAGGTTAGGTTAGGTCAGGTCAGGTCAGGTCAGGTCAGGTTAGGTCAGGTTAGGTCAAGTTAGGTTAGGTTAGGTTAGGTTAGGTTATGAGGAAATGATTTGTACTCCCCTCTGTGTGTTACTCCCATAGTGTACTACTCCACTAAATGTACTCATTCAGTGTACTTATTCCCCTAATGTACTCAGCTTACTATGTTTTAACTGTACTCTACCTTCAGATTAAAAAAAAATACACGTTTATACTGTACACTGAGTAAGGGGTCATACATTAATTTACAGTACATTTATTCGGGCCGCGAACATGTACACACACACACACACACACACACACACACACACACACACACACACCATAATTTACTGCTTTTAACGTCAACATGAATAAATAAAAACAACTCACATAAGCTTTAATTATATACGAGTCGAATATATAACGCTGAAACACACATTACATCTGACATAACAGCATAACATGACGATAATTACACCTTACAGGAAATGATGTAATGCCGATGTCAACACTGCGAAAAATATCCGAAATTTATTGTCTTACTTTGGGATGATATAAATTTATTAGCCAAACAGAAAACTACATTTGCATAACGTCAGTGTTATAGCCAGTCATGGGGCTTCGTTTTCGTGACGTCAATTCATTTCTGCTCTGTGTTTGGTCAATTTTAAAGTGTCGTCGAACATGGAAAACTGTCGTATGTCATAGATATTCGTTTTAGATGAGTTAACTTTTGTGTATAAGCTAATCGAAGGGCTCTAGTCACATGACGTCAGTGTGCTAGCCAATCGAAGGTCTCCATTAGCTTGACGTCAGCCCACTCCTGCGCTGTGATTGGTCAGTTTCGTGGTGGCCTCAGGCTCAAGCCATGAAAGATACAAGGAAAAGACAAACAGAGGAAGAGTCACTGTTACCCTCCCCCCCTCCTCCTCTCCCTCTCTTCCTCCCTCTCTTCTCCCTCTCCCTCCCTCTCCCTCCCACCAACCCAGGAACAGGAAGAAGGGAGAGAGGGGTGAGGGTTAGGAGGGAGGAAGGGAGGTAAATGAGAAGGAAATAAGGGAAGGAGGGAGAGAGAGAGAGAGAGAGAGAGAGAGACGAGGAAGATAAGGAGGGAAAGAAGGTAAAGATAAGGAGGGAAAGAGGGGAAAGATAAGAATGGATGGAAAAAATAAAAAGAGGGAGAGTGGAAGAGAGGGATGGAGGGAGAATGTGAGGGTGAAAGAGAAATGGCGGCGTTTAAATGACAGACGACAGAGAATGACTGAATGGGAGAGAAGGAGAGAGGATGAGGAGAAGAAGAAGTGGTAGGAGATGGAGAAGAAAGGGTAGGAGGATGAGGAGGAGGAAGAGAAGAATTGGTAGAAAAAAAATGATAATTAATGTATTGCGGAGATGTGAATAACTTGCCGTCAGATGGCTGTATTCCTTTACCTTCTTACCCTAATCTATCCTCGCTTCCCTCCTCTACCTATTCCTCTATCCTCACTTTACATCCCTCATCTACCCATTCCTCTATTCTCGCTTCCCTCATCTACCCATTCCTCTATCCTCGCTTCCCTCATCTACCCATTCCTCTATTCTCACTTCCCTCATCTACCCATTCCTCTATCCTCACTTCCCTCATCTACCCATTCCTCTATCCTCACTTCCCTCATCTACTTATTCCTCTATTCTCACTTCCCTCATCTACCCATTCCTCTATCCTCACTTCCCTCATCTACCCATTCCTCTATCCTCACTTCCCTCATCTACCTATTCCTCTATCCTCACTTCCCTCATCTACCCATTCCTCTATCCTCACTTCCCTCATCTACCTATTCCTCTATTCTCACTTCCCTCATCTACCCATTCCTCTTCCATCACCACCTCTCTTTATCCACCTCTCTATCCTCTCCTCTCCATCTACCCGAGTCTCCCCTCCCTCCCCTCATCCTACCCACCTCCATCACATTAACAACTCAGCCTGGGATAGACTTAAGATGGACGCCACCCTCAACCTATAGGTATAACCCAGAAATATACAAAGAGGACACAGGAAAACCTTCCCTCGGACTTAATACACTAGAGGTCAATTTTCTTTCTCACAGTAACAGAAAAAAATCCAGGAAAAAAAATCATTAACCACTAGTGTAACCTGACTCACTGTGACGTCATAAAGGTGTTACGTCATCAAGGTGGTTCGATAATGTGTTTTCATATTGGAGTAAAGTATCATAGTATTATGTTAGGTCCCATTATCATCACAAAAAATAAAATGTTTGTGTGTGTTTTTTGGTGGTAGGCGAACTTAACTTGAAATTGGAGAACAAGGGGGTGACATCTTTGCATTTTCCTCCTCAAATGTGGTGTCCCTCAAGCCATGCACTACCCCCTACATTTCTTATATCATCTATACTTAGTGACATCTCATCAACAGTACGATAGATGCGTATAAGGTATCAGGTATCAGGTCGACAACATCAAATGAGAAATCGAAAGGATGAACAACTATTGAGAAGAAAATGATAACTCTGATCTCCCCGAAGTCTACGATGTTTTCCCTGTGTAGAAAGAAGACTGGACACCAACGACGATAGAATACATAGGCAAAACGTATCCTTATGGACCTAATATATCCTCAACAGGCAAAACACTCACCATGTCAACGCCAGGAAGGAAACCACAACATGAGACCTGAAGGAACAAGATCTAACCTAACCTAACCTAACCTATCCTATCCTATCCTAACCTAACCTAACCTATCCTATCCTATCCTAACCTAACCTAACCTATCCTATCCTATCCTATCCTATCCTAACCTAACCTATCCTATCCTATCCTAACCTAACCTAACCTAACCTATCCTATCCTATCCTATCCTAACCTAACCTATCCTAAGAGCTACCAAAGTGTGTATGTAAGAGGACCATCACTGACCCCCCATTCATCGTGAACCAGAGGCAATAGTCGACCTCCCTTTCCCAGTAGCTGCCGGCAATACGAACTGTGGCCTCGGACAAGGGTAAACATGGAAGAGTGTACAGTGGGATGTGTTGTGTCGAAACTGCCAGCAAAGGTAGCCAGCCAGAATGATTAAACTCACCTGTCCATTGGTACACATAGTCATTCGGGTTTTTTTTTTTTTAATTTTGTTTCGTATTAACCTTCGTTCATCCCCACTTTTCCTTCCCAAGATAAAGAATACTCTAGTTTTGCTCCCCTGTCTAGCTCCCTCTCTATCCTCTCCATCTATCCATGATTCTCCCCTCTCCATCTACCGACTATTTTCCCCTCTACCCTCTCCTCCCAAATTTACCCACCTCTCAATCCACACCTAACCCATGTGTGTGTTTCCTCTTTCCCCTTCCACCCTCCGGTTTCCCTTCTGTTCATCCACCCTCTCTCCCTATCTACTCGCCCCTCTACCCTCCCCTACCTATTCCTACACCCCCCCGGTAGACAAATGGCATTGCAAAGTCGATACCATGGAGGGTCGACCACAGGGCACCCTGACTTGGCCCCCTGCCAGCCAACACTTATTGAACCCTTTCCGCCCACCACCCAACCCGCCACCCAGCCTACCACCCAACCTGCCACCCACCACCCAACCTGCCACCCACCACCCAACCTACCACCCTGCCAGCCACCGCTTGTTGAACCCTTGCCCGCCCAACGATATCACCCCACCCTGACCCGCCCGCTCGCCCGCCGCCCGCCCGCCCGCCCGCCCGCCGCCCGCCCGCCCACCACCACCACCAACACATATCCAAGCCAAAATACACATATTTTTTAATTAGATTACTACACATACATATATATACACCACACACACACGACTGTACGGATCCATTTCAAAGTTCCAGTTACCTCATGTGTACTGTATATAGTTTGAAACTTTTCTTGCTAAAAATAAATAGTTTTAATTGGTTACTTTTAAATGTTTCCACACTACCACTAGACAACCATTGCTACATGACCACTACACAACCATTCCATCCCTTACATTCTCCCCCCTTACAGCATAGGATCACCACCCCTATCTCTCGAGCTACTGTCAACACAGGCTTTGAGTTTGAGGAATGTGTTTTTGATGCTTGTGATGAAGAAGCAAGAGGTTAAGAGAGGGAGAGATGGTAAATTGAATGAAAGTATAATACCAGCGGTGGTGATAATAATGATAATGACGATAATAATGATAATGATGATAATGATGATGATGATATTTTTTTTTTAGGATTTATACCCCATTACAAGGTTGACACCCTCCCCCTTACTAAAATGACACCACCTTCTCCCTTATTAAAGTGACACCATCTCTCCTTACCAAAATGACACGTTTCCCTTATGAATGACACGTTCTTTTTACTAAATGTGTCTTCCAGCATCTGGTTTATTATGTAGGAGAGACCCTCAATATATCGTTCAAGTTAAAGGTTAAGAGGTTGTCAGGGGAATATTGAAAGATTGTAGTAAATTCTTTGCTTATTAGAAAAATTATAACCACCCATATTATGATTCTCAAAATGTATTAAGTTAAAAAATTCTCTCAGTATTGGTGGTGGTAAAATTAACCTTATATATTTCTCTTTAGGTATGACCCAAGGATAAATTCGCAGTATTCTTATGTTAAATTTATCCCTTATCAAGAAATGTTAAAATACAACGGATAAGTTAACTTCACTTACGTCACGAAAATGGATTCTCAACTAAAACACGAGAAAAGATTGGACCAACACGGTCAGATACAGGCGAGCTCACTGATAACAGATTCAGATTTGCCCCCGAGGGGGCTAGTTTATTGGGCACCCCCCCCTTACATCTCACTGATAACGACG